>NC_142804.1:58847508-59040008 GCF_049724085.1 Artemia sp. Qi Xiang Cuo | reverse complement strand
AGTTGTCACTTTGAGTGTGTGTGTCGTCTCTGTGTGTTTGTCGTCTCTGTGTGTGTGTCGTCTCTATGTGTAAATCGTCACTTTGAGTGTGTCGTCTCTGTGTGTGTGTGTGTTGCCTCTATGTGTGTCGTATCTATGTATGTTTCGTATCTGTGTGTGTATGTCTGACGTCTCTTTGTGTGTGTCGTCTCAATGTGTGTTTGTCATTTCTGTGTGTGTGTCTCGTCTCTCTGTGTGCGTTGACTCTGTGTGTGTGTATCGTCTCTGTGCATGTGTCGTCTCTATGTGTCGTTTTTGTGTGTTTGTCCTCTCTGTGTGTGATTCGTCTCTTTGTGTCTGTCGGCTTTGTGTGTTTTTTAAATATTTGGGTCACCTGCCGGAGACTCTGGGCGGGTGGGCACCCCCAAATATTGTCCCAAATTCCTCTCTCAATTTAGCACTTTTTCACGGATGCTCAGCGTCTCCAGTCACTTTCCCTATTGTATCCATTCATTGTCTCAGCTCAGTTTAGAAAATCTGAGCCAATTTCCACTTTTTCAAATTTAGGGTCACTTGCCTGAGACTCTGGGCAGGTGAGGTGGGCACCTCCAAAAATTTGTCCCAACTTCCACTCTCGCCTTAGAACTTATTCACGGATACCTAAAACCGTCAACGGTTAGACTGTTGCCCTAGCGGTAACCATGCCATGCTCTACACACATACCAACAATATATTTTTGTTTTTTGTTTTCCATTTTCACAATGGGGTCCCAATCGAGCTTGTGTCGTCTCTATGTGTAAGTCGTCACTTTGAATATGTCGTCTCTGTGTTTGTGTCGTCTCTGTGTGTGTGTCATCTCTGTATGGGTGTCGTCTCTGTGTTTGTGTCGTCTCTGTGTGTGTGTCATCTCTGTATGGGTGTCGTCTCTGTGTGTGTGTGTTGTCTCTATGCATGTGTCGTCTCTATGTGTGTTTCGTATCTGTGTGTGTGTGTTCTCTCTCTGTGCGTTTTGTCTTGAGTGTCCTTACTAAAAAAACAATTTTATTAAAAAAAATAAATTAAATTGATCATACGACCTAAATTTTTTCATCTGATACGCCATGTCTTGTCTCTCTGTGTGTGTATCGTCTCTGTGCTTGTGTCGTCTCTCTGTGTCATTTTTGGGTGTTTGTCATCTCAGTGTGTGATTATTCTCTTTGTGTCTGTCGTCTCTGTGTGTTTGTCCTCTCTGTGTGTGAGTGGACTCTGTGTGTGTGTGTGTCGTCTCTGTGCATGTGTCGTCTCTGTGGGTATTTCGTATCTGTGTGTGTGTCGTTTCTGTCTGTTTGTCCTCTCTGTGCGTGTGTCGTCTCTTTGTGTGTTGTCTCTGTGTGTTTGTCGTCTCTGTGTGTGTGTCGTCTCTCTATGTGTGTCGTCTCTGTGTGTTTGTCGTCTCTGTGTGTGTGTCGTCTCTATGTGTAAGTCGTCACTTTGAGTGTGTCGTCTCTGTGTGTGTGTGTCGATATTCTATGTGTGTCGTCTCTGTGTGTTTGTCGTCTCTGTGTGTTTGTCGTCTCTATGTGTAAGTCGTCACTTTGAGTGTGACGTCTCTTTGTGTGTGTGTCGTCTCTGTGTGGATGTTGTCTCTCTGTGTGTGTGTGTTGTCTCTATGTGTGTTTCGTCTCTGTGTGTGTGTGTGACGTCTCTTTGTGTGTGTCGTCTCTATGTGTGTTTGTCATTTTTGTGTGTGTGTCTCGTCTCTCTGTGTGTATTGACTCTGTGTGTGTGCTTCGTCTCTGTGCTTGTGTCGTCTCTATGTGTTGTTTCTGTGTGTTTGTCCTCTGTGTGTGTGATTCGTCTCTTTGTGTGTGTCGTTTCTGTGTGTTTTTTTAATTTTTGGATCAGTTGCCAGAGACTCTAGGCGGGTAGGTGCCCCCAAATGTCATCCCCAATTCCTCTCTCAATATAGCACTTGTTCACGGATGCCCAGCGTCTCCAGTCACTTTCTCTATAGTATCTATTCATTGTCTCAGCTCAGTTTAGAACATCTGAGCCAATTTCCACTTTTTCAAATTTAGGCTCACTTGCCTGAGACTCTGGGCAGGTGAGGTGGGCACCTCCAAAAATTTGTCCCAACTTCCACTCTCGCCTTAGAACTCATACACGGATACCTAAAACCGTCAATGGTTAGACTGTTGCCCTAGCGGTAACCATGCCATGCTCTACACACATACCAACAATATATTTTTGTTTTTTGTTTTCCATTTTCACAATTGGGTCCCAATCGAGCTCATCTCCATCACTTAGCAGTCAGGCCCTGACAAATAAAGCCCAGATAGTTGGACCCCAACGCTCCAATCTGAACAGTGACTAAGGCCCCAATTCTGAGCTAGTGAATTTCAACTATTCGGGCTGGTGAGCTAAGACCCCAATACTGAGCTAGTGAAGTTCCACCATTCAGGCTGGTGGACTAAGACCCCAATTCTGAGCTAGTGAATATCCACCATTCAGGCTGGTGGACTGAGACCCCAATACTGAGCTAGTGGATTTCCATCATTCAGGCTGGTGGACTAAGACCCCAATACTGAGCTAGTGCATTTCCACCATTCAGGCTGGTGGACTAAGACCCCAATTCTGAGCTAGTGAATTTCACCCATTCAGGCTGGTGGACTAAGACCCCACTTCTGAGCTAATGGATTTCAACCATTCTGGCTGGTGGACTAAGACCCCACTTCTGAGCTAGTGGATTTCAACCATTCTCGCTGGTGTACTGAGACCCCACTTCAAAGCTAGTGGATTTAAACCATTCTGGCACTTTGACTTTTCATTCCCAATTAAATTAAAAAATAAGCATTTTCAACTAGAAATAAGGAGCATCGTTAAAAACTAAGACGAATGGAAATTATCCCGTATATGAAGTTAGCTACCCCCTCCGAAATACCTTGTTCTTTATGTTAGGCTTTGACTTTTCATTCCCAATTAAATTAAAAAATAAGCATTTTCAACTAGAAATAAGGACCATCGTAAAAAACTAAGACAAATGGAAATTACCCTGTATATGACGTGAGCTATCCCCCTCCGAAATACCTTGTTCTTTATGTTAGACTTTGACTTTTCATTCCCAATTAAATTAAAAAAATAAGCATTTTCAACTAGGAATAAGGAGCATCGTTAAAAACTAAGACGAATGGAAATTATCCCGTATATGAAGTTAGCTACCCCTCCGAAATACCTTGTTCTTTATGTTAGACTTTGACTTTTCATTCCCAATTAAATTAAAAAATAAGCATTTTCAAGTAGAAATAAGGAGCATCGTTAAGAAATAAGACGAATGGAAATTATCTCGTATATGAAGTTAGCTACCCCCTCCGATATACCTTGTTCTTTATGTTAGACTTTGACTTTTCATTCCCAATTAAATTAAAAAAATAAACATTTTCAACTAGAAATAAGGAGCATCGTTAAAAACTAAGACGAATGGAAATTATCCCGTATATGAAGTTAGCTACCCCCTCCAAAATATCTTGTTCTTTATGTTAGAGTTTGACTTTTCATTCCCAATTAAATTAAAAAAATAAGCATTTTCAACTAGAAATAAGGAGCATCGTTAAAAAAAACTAAGACGAATGGAAATTATCTTCGATTCTGAGCATTTTTTGTTTCCCCTCCAAAATTGACCCCCCTCCCTTGCCCTCAGAAATGGGGGAATGAAGGGCCTCTGAGTCTTCCCCTTGAGGAAGATCCCATTTATTTTAGATTCTGAGCACTTTTGTTTTTCCCCCCAAGATTGACTCCCCCCCTCCCCTGCTCTCAGAAATTGGGGAACGAAGGGCCTCTGAGCCTTCCCCTTGCGGCAGATCCCGTTAATTTTGTAGTCTGAGTTTTTTTGGTTTTCCGTCCAAAATTGTCCCCCCACCTCCCCTGCCCTCAGAAATGGGGGAACGAAGGGCCTCTGAGCCTTGCCCTTGAGGCAGATCCCATTTATTTTCGATTCTGAGTATTTTTGGCTTTCCCTCCAAAATTGACCCCCTCCCCTGCCCTCAGAAATGGGGGAACGAAGGGCCTCCGAGCCTTGCCCTTGAGACAGATACAGTTTATTTTCGATTCTGATTATTTGTTCTTTTACCTCCACAATATCATCCCCCCTCCCCTGCCCGGCGAAATGGGGAAATGAAGGGACTATGTGCCTTCCCCGTGAGACCGTGCCTAGTTAATTTCGATTCTGAGTATTTTTTTTTTTACCACCCAAATTGACCCCCCGCCCCTCCCCTGTCCTCAGAAATGGGGGACGGAAGGGCCTCTGTGCCGTCCCATGGAGCAGGACCCTATTTTTTGTCGCCCCTTATTGTTTTTGGTTGTCCACTCAAAATTGACCCCCCTCCCTCCCCTGCCCTCAGATGTTGGGGAACGAAGGGCCTCTGTGCCGTCCCCTTGAGGCAGATCGCATTTATTTTGGATTCTGAGTATTTTTGGTTTTCCCTCCAAAATTGACTTTTGGAGTCATGAATTTTGACTCATGAATTTTGCTTTCGTTTTATCACAGTATAATTTTGTTTCGTAGCGTTGGGCTATTTTTCTGTTTGTTTTCTTTTGTCCATTAACTCCTTCGAGCATTTACATGTCTTTGTATGAAGCGTTGAAATAAAAATATCGTTATTAATAATTACTATACTTACCATGTTGCTCTCTATTTTGCTTGAGCTCTAGCAACCTGAAATTCTCCACTGAAATATAACTCAGCTTACGTTCCAGTTAGGAATACAAAAGGACAGAATAGAAATGACAAAAAGAGAAAAAAATACCTCGGAAGTCAATGCGTGCTTCTTTAATCCTGGAAACCTTAACATCTTCTTTAAAGGCCTTGAAACCTGATTTCTTGCCTCCTCTGCAAGCATAGTATGATTCGGGATAGTTTTAAGATACTTCACAAGATGTATGTAGTCGAGCATTAGATTAGGAATATATTCAATATAGAATCTTGTTAAATGTAATAGTAAACACGAGACCAACTTCCCTTGAGTATTTCTGGAGAAAAACCCCTAGAAATAAAATCAGATAAAGTAAACTAAAATTAAGCTATTAGAAGACCAGCAATGATAGCAAGTCGAAAGGTTTCCCGATTCTACCCCAGAGTACTGATTCCTAAGCGATTCCTTATCCCTATCCTTAACTGGATCTAGAAAGAGATAGTACGATATAGATATACTATTATTTTTAGCTAAATTTGGTTAGCGGGGGATATTCAGAGATCCCCACGCCAGTAAGTTCCATTTGATGGTATTGGTTTTTAAATAGCAACAGAATTGCTAATTACTGTTCCCCCTCAAGCAAATTTGCAATCAAGGTTTAGTATGGCCAACTTCACACAGACATCGTTAAAAGAGTTCAAACAAATTTAGATGGTAAATTGGATGCTATTATTGCTAAGCAGGCCGAATTAAGCAATAAGCTTGACCGAGTTGCTTCTGAGATTACGTCGATGAGAACGGAAGGTATTGCCAGAGATCCGTAAAAATCCGTAAATCCGCAAAAACAAATCAGAGAATGTGTCGATAAATGCCCAATCCTTGAGAAACAGCTTCTACTTATCGACGTGAAATATCGTCGTCTGAAACTTATTGTGCACGGACTACTACAAGAAGGGCAAAGTAAAAAAAAAGTTGAAGATAATTTAATTAAGTTTGTTAGGGGGCAGTTGGGTATGAGCAACGACACATCGATATCTCAGTGCTATCGTAATGGTTCACTCACTGCCAACATCACGAACAGACGAAGTAATCAAACCCGCACAAGTGGTCTCCTTTGTTCATTTCATTATACTCAGAGAGCCTATTGTCTCTGCATAGCCTATTGTCTAATGTTTTGTTGGATGCAGAGGCTAAAGGAGAAACCGTGGTACTTGCAGGCCATGACGTCCGCGGGGCTTTTGATTCGGGTATCCATGCACAACTGCTTGTCTCTGCGTTTAAGAGAGGTCTTGAGAGATCTATAATTGCTACTTATAGGAACATGTATTTTAAGTTGAAGGTTAGAGTAAGGGTACTAAAAAACCAGAGCCCGACTGCATCCGATTTCCTCATACCAGTACGAAAAGGCATTCGCCAAGGGGCTTTATCATCACCGCCTTTTTATAATAACAGTATCATCGAGGCTAAGAAGACCGTGAAAACGTGCTTTATTTTTCGTGGAATTGATTTGTCTCTTGTTAATTATGCCGACGACATCTTAAATCTGAGTAGATCCGTCAGTGGCATAGAGAGTAATTTCAGAGTTTTGTCAAACGAATGTGCTAACAAAGGCCTAGAATTTAACTCCAGCAAAAGCGAGGTGGTCGTCTTTAATTGTTGTAAGAAAGAGTTGGTGCCTGTCATATTTGCACTAGGTACTGTTACTGCAGCAGCATCAATGACTTACCTTGGTTTGCCAATTGGGTCTAATCTTAAAGCTACCCGGTCCTGTCTAATAAATGATGTCAAACAGAAAGTCCGAAAAGCGTATGGGATGACTTTGTCATGCAAACGCCTATATAACCGCCGCATTCTAGCACGGATCTTCAATTCCTTTGCCACCCCTCATATCTTAGCTTTGTCACCTTTCTGGTCTTTGTTTACTTTTGATGATAAAAAAACAATCCGTACAGTGTTCTATAAGTTTGCAAAATATCTGCCTAACCTTCCCTCCTGGCCAAGAAACCGCCAGATTTCAGCACGTTACGGACTCGATGACCCCTTCGTCGTGATCGCGACCAGGAGGGAAAAGTTCCTGAAATCTTTAGATCTAACGCATAGTATGTTTGAGGCTATAGTCATTAATGTGTAATGGTTGTCTTTTTATGTAAATAGTTTCGCCATTGTTTTTTTTTTTTTTTTTATTGAAGTATTAATTTAAGTTGTTCATTTGTTCAATGTGTTTTTTTGTTTTCTTTTCATTTTCTCTCAAATACAATTTTACTTTTTTGTATTGATGAAGATGGGTAATAAAAATCATTCATTCATTCATTAAATTCAGTGCTTTGTGCAACTTGTACTACTTACTCCTTCTCTGTCTGACTTTGCTTCACTATCACCATTTTTCTTTTCTATTATTCTTGGTTCTAAAGAATGAGGTTCAGTTTTTGCTTTATATGTTCTTTCAGCTCAAGATCTGATGGTTCAGTGCCGTTAATTTTTGCATAATGGTTTGACTCATGGTTTATAACCACGTTGCTGCAGGCTCCCAATATACGCTTTCGTAAGTCTAAATAAATATAACTGACCCATGTGGTGAGTGACAGTGAGTCGATTGGGACCCGTTAGATTTAATTAAACTATCTTGTGGGACTTGGAAGGAGTTTTGAAGGAATAACTGTTTTACGAATTGTCAAACCCAACAATAAGTCCTGCAAGATGTTGGCTATAGAACAGAGCACATAGGATATTCATTAACTGTTGTTAATGTTATAAATTTATAACTTAATCAGAAGCATCACTATTCAAAAGGATTAGAGGTGGTCTGGGGCGTCAATGGATTTTAGAGACTGGGATCTCATTTTCAGTTACTGATTTTCGTTCAACCTCCCCAAAGTTACGGATTCAACTTTTTTTAACGATTGACTGAGAATGTAAGAGGAATGGAGGGTCCCAAAATACCTGATACCTATGCCACAAATAATAGGAACTGAAAATATACTACCTGTTTAGTAATGAGATTATGCTTCAACAATGGCTTTCGATAGTAGTGACTAGACTTTAGTGGCATATTTAATGCTCCAAGACCTAATTTTCCCACGCTTAGCTCTCCAAGGTATCGCGCTCGTCCAATTCTTTCCACCATTAAGTATGCATTTATATGTAGAATAAACGTCGGGTTCCAATTTGGACCAAGTAATGCACGATTTCTCTTCGCTTGACTGGCAACCAAGACTAAAGCATCCCCCCATCTACAAATGCAAAAAAGTTAGATTAGTAGAACAAAGAAAAGCAACTAGAGATACTATCGATATTATGGTAGTAGATAGAAAGATGTGTAGGGTGTGATGACGAAAGATTTGAATGTGGAAAGAAAAAGAAAATTTTTTAACTCATGCTAAAATTTAGGAGAACGCCTTGACAAGCTGGTCAAGCCATCAAACCAGAAAATCATTAAGAAAACATATAAAATATAAATTTTATGAAATTCCCCCATCTACAAATGCAAAAAAAGGTAGATCAGTAGTACAAAAAAAAAGAAACTGAAGATGCTAGCCATATTATGGTAGTATATAGAAAGATGAGTAGGATGTGATAAGACAATATGTATGCGCGTAAAAAAAGAAAACATTTCCATTCCTTTTGAAACATGGAAACCGCCTTTTAATTTTCGTATTGGAATGGAATTTTGGTACTTGTGTATTACGCGTAAATAACGGTCCTTGTCAATAACGAAAGTATAAGAGCCTAACTATTGATATCATTCAGTAAAAGAAGCAGCTTTTTATGGTGATCTTAAATATGTATTTGCTTATTAGTAATTAGTGTTGTTATTAGAACACAAGAAAGTTCGCATAATTATAGAAAACAACTTAATGAAAACAAGGAAAATCAACTTTTGATTGCATTGCAAGAGTACCCATGAGCTGATGTATGAAGCCACAATAATCAGAAGTGTATATGAGTGGGTTCGTCCCCTAGTCAATACTTCGCTCTTTATGCTAATTTTTTTTTAGTACTTTCAAAAGAGCTATCTAGTCTAATAAACAGGCTTTGTGATTCGAAAAAAATTTGAACTTTAGCGTAATATTTGAACCCATAACACACAAGTAACAAAACTCCTTCTCGCTACAGAAATTAAAAAAATTAAACTCAAATAAAATTCTCAAATTTGGAAAGCCTTCTTTTCCACGGAAGGGGGGGGGGGTAAAAACAATATAAATATTTTTACTTTTATAACTTTAATAAATCGAATAATATTAACATTTTGATTACTAAATATCAGTATATGTATATTAAACTGACAGCCCTTTTCGAAGTTCCTACGACAACTCCTTCGATACAAAGTGCCCTGGTCTAAACAATAACAACAACAACAAAAAATAATACATTATACCCACATTGATCTTTATTATAAAAACGTCAAGCCTTCCAATCACTTTCGACTATTAAAAAGGACACTAGGCCTTTCGATTTATAATCAAATGAGCCCATTATACAATGAAAGCGCTTTTTCTAAACACCTTATTTACACCCAGAGAATAAATTACAACCCTTATTTTAAGATACGTCAGGGTGGTAGTCATCCTCTAAGACCGAATTTAGTGAGCTTTCAACTACATTTAGCAAAATGGCTGTCTTAAAATTTTAATTAGGTGTATTTGAAAAAATGATGGTTATGAGAGGGGTGGTAGTCGGTCTCCAATCACTTTCAACTATTAAAAATGGCCCTAGCTCTTTCAATTTCCAATCAAATGACCCCTTTTGATGTTTCTACAACAAAACTTTCAATAAAAATCTTATATGCCCCCAGGGCATAATTCACAACCCTTGCCCTGAGTACTGGGGGCGGTGTCATTCTAAAAGACCTAATTTCCAGAACTTTCTACTACGTTGAACAAAATGGCTATCTGAAAATTTTGATTGGATGGGTTTGGAGGAATGATAGGCGTGAGAGGGGGTTAGTTAACCTCCAATCCCTTTCGACTATTACAAAGGGCACTAGCCCTCTCAATTCCGAATTGAATGAGCCCCCTTTGAAGTTTTACGACAACTCTATCTATAAAAACCTTAGATACCTCCAGGGCATCACTTACAACCTTTGCTCTTAGGGCTCTTGGGGGTTTGTCATCCTTAAATACATAGTTTCCAGAACATTCAACTACGTTGAACAAAATCGCTTTCTCTAAACTTTGATTGAATGTTTTTGGAGAAATGCTGGGCGTAAGAGTGGGGTTAATTACTCTCCACTCACTTTTGACTATTAAAAAGGGCAATTTCAATTTCCAATCAAATGAGCCCTTTTTGATGTTTCTACAACAAAACTTTCAATAAAAATCTTATATGCCCCCAGGGCATAATTCACAACCCTTGCCCTGAGTACTGGGGGCGGTGTCATTCTAAAAGACCTAATCTCCAGAACTTTCTACTACGTTGAACAAAATGGCTATCTGAAAATTTTGATTGGATGGGTTTGGAGGAATGATAGGCGTGAGAGGGGGGTTAGTTAACCTCCAATCCCTTTCGACTATTACAAAGGGCACTAGCCCTCTCAATTTCCAATTGAATGAGTCCCTTTTGAAGTTTTACGACAACTCTATCTATAAAAACCTTATATGCCCCCAGGGCAGAACTAAAAACCTTTGCCTTGAGGGCTCTGGGGGGTTTGTCATCCTTTAATGCATAATTTCCAGAACTTTCAACTACGTTGAATAAAATGGCTATCTCTAAACTTTGATTGAATGTTTTTGGAGAAATGGTGGGCGTGAGAGTGGGGTTAATTACTCTCCACTCACTTTCGACTATTAAAAAGGGCAATTTCAATTTTCAATCAAATGAGCCCTTTTTGAAATTTCTATAACAACTTTGTATATAAACTTTATAAGCCCCCAGGGCATAACTTACAACCCTTGCACTGAGGGCTCTAAGAGGGTTATCATCCTAAAAGACCGAATTTGAAGAACTTTCAACTACGTTGAACAAAATGGATATCTCAAAATTTTGATTGGATGTGTTTGGGAAAATGGTGGGCGTGAGAGGGGCGCTAGTCACTCTCCAATCACTTTCAACTATAAAAAAAGGCACTAGCCCTTTCAATTTCCAATTGAATGAGCCCTTTTGAAGTATCTACGCTTTCAATAAAAACCTTATACGCCCCCAGGGTATAACTTACAACCCTTGTCCTGAGGGCTGTGGGTGGGGAGGGGTTGTTATCCTTAAAGACCTAATTTCCAAAACTTTCAACTAACGTTGAATAAAATGGCTATCTAAAATATTGATTGGATGTGTTTGGAGAAACGATGGGCGTCAGAGAGGGGTTAGTTGCCTTCAAATCACTTTCGACTATTAAAAAGGGCACTATCCCTTTGAATTTCCAATCGAATGAGCCCTTTTTCAATTTTCTACGACAAATATTTCAATAAAAACCTTATATAACCCAAGGGCATAACTTATAACTCTTTCCCTGAAGAATGTGGGGGGAGTGTCCTGCTCAAAGGTATAATTTCCTGAGCTTTGAACTGCTTGGAACAAAATGGCTATCTCAAACTCTTTATTGGATGTGTTTGGTGGAAATGGTGAATGTGGAAATGGTGGGCGTGGAAGGGGTGTTAGTTGCTTTCCACTCACTTTCGACTATTAAAAAGGGTACGAGCCATTTCAATGTCCAATCTAATGAGCTATTTTTACGTTTATCCGAAACCGCGGCCAATCCCAAAATGATCGGACACCGGTGCCGCATTTACACCCCTGGCCCTGCGTGCTGTGGGGGTGGGGGGTGTTTGTCATCCACAAATACCTAATTTCTAGAACATAAAACTACGTTGAATAAAATGGCTGAAGTTTCTACGACAACTTTATCGATACGAAGTGCCCTGCTCTAAAGGAAAAAAATAATAAATAATACGTTGCGCAAACATCGTTCTTATATGCCCCCAGGGCATAACTTAAAACCCTTGCCCTGAGGGTTGTGGGGGAGTTTCCTCCTCAAAAACCTATTTTCTATCTGGAAATCAACTACGCTGAACAAAATGGCTATCTCAAAATTTTTATTGAATGTGTTTGGGGAAATGGTGGGCGTGGATGGGGTGTTAGTTGCTTTCCAATCACATTTGACTATTAAAAAGGGCACTAGACATTTCAATTTCCAATCGAATGACCCCTTTTTGAAGTTTCTACGACAACGCGTTATATAAAAACCTTATATGCCCCCTGGGCATAAATTACAACCCTTGCCCTGAGGGCTGTGATGCGGTTTTCATCCTCAAAGACTTAATTTCCAGAACTTAAAACTACGTTGAATAAAATGGCTATCTCAAAGTTTTGATTAGATGTGTTTGGGGAAAAGGTGGACATGAGAGGCGGGTTAGTTGCCCTCTATCACTTTCGACTATTAAAAAAGGCACTAGCCCTTTGAATTTCCAATCGAATGAGGGAAATGGTGGGCGTGGAAGGGGTGTTAGTCGCCCTTCAATCACTTTTGACTATTAAAAAAGCGCACAAGCCACTCCAATTTCCAATTGAATTAGCCCTTTTCGAAGTTTCTACGACAACTTCTTCGACACGAAGTGCCCTGCTCTAAAGGAAAACACTAATAAATAATACATTGCACCAACATCGTTCTTATATGCCCCCAGGGCATAACTTAAAACCCTTGCCCTGAGGGTTGTGGGGGAGTGTCCTCCTCAAAAACGTATTTTATCTGGAAATCAACTACGCTGAACAAAATCGCTATCTCAAAATTGTATTGGATGTGTTTGGGAGAATGATGGGCGTAGGGGGGGGGGCTATTTGCCCTCCAATCACTTTTGATTATTAAAAAGGGCACTAGCCACTCCAATTTCCAATCGAATGAGCCCCCATCGAATTACATGCCCCCAGGGCATAACTTTTAACCCTTGCCCTGAAGACTGTGGGGGAGGGGGAGTGTCTTCCTCAAATGTACAATTTCCTGAACTTTAAACTGCGTGGAACAAAATGGCTATCTAAAAATGTTGATTGGATGTGTTCGGGAAAAGGGGGACTTGGAAGGGGGTATTAGTTGCCTTCCAATTACTTTCGACTATTAAAAAGGGCACTAGCCATTTTAATTTCCAATCGAATGAGCCCTTTTAGAAGGTTCTATCACAACATTTTCTACAAAAACTTTATATGCCCCCAGGGCATAACTTACAACCCTTGTCCTGAGGGATTTGAGGGGGTTTTAACCCTCAAAAACCTAAATTCCGGGATTTAAAACTATGTTGACTAGAATGGCTATATCAAAATTTTTGCCAAATGTTTTTGTGGAAATGATAAGCTTGAAAGGGGGGTTAGTTGCCTTCCAATCCCCTTCGGGTATTAACACGAGCACCAGCTCTTTAAATTTCCAATCAGATGAGCCTTTTTTGAAGTTTCTACGACAACTCCTTCTATAAAACCTTATATGCCCCCTAGGGCATAACTTAAAACCCTTGCCCTGAAGGCTGTGGGGGAGTGTCGTCCTCAAAAACTTAATTTCTACAACTTCTTCGATACGACGTAACCTGCTCCAAAGGAAAAAAATAATAAATAATACATTGTGCCAACATAGTTAGTATATACCCTCCGGGCATAACTTAAAACCCTTGCCCCGAGGGTTGTGGGGGAGTGTCCTACCCAAAAACATATTTTCTATCTGGAAATCAACTACGCTGAACAAAATGGCTACCTCAAAATTTTGATTGGATGTGTTTGGGGGAATGATGGGCGTGGGGGGGGGGGTTGCTAGTTGCCCTCCAATCACTTTCGACTATTAAAAATGGCACTAGCTCTTTGAATTTGCAATTGAATGAGCCTTTCTTGAAGCTTCTACAACAATGCTTTCTATAAAAAACCTTATATGCCCCCAGGACATAGCATACAACCCTTGCCCTGAAGGCTGTGGGAGAGTGCCCTCCTCAAAAACATAATTTCTATCTGGAAATCAACAACGCTGAAAAAAATGGCTATCCCAAAATTTTGGTGGGATGTATGTCGGGACTTGATGGGCGTGGAAGGGGTGTTTGGTGCCTTCCAATCACTTTCGACTATTAAAAAGGGCACAAGCCACTCCAATTTCCAATTGAATAAGCCCTTTTCAAAGTTTCTACGACAACTTCTTCGATAAGAAGTGCCCCGCTCTAAAGAAAAAAAAAAATGATAAATTGTGCCAACATCGTTCTTATATGCCCTCAGGGTATAACTTAAAACCCTTGCCCCGAGGGTTGTGGGGGAGTATCCTCCTCAAAATATATTTTCTATCTGGAAATCAACTACGCTGAACAAAATGGTTATCTCAAAATTCTGATTGGATGCGTTTTGGTGAATGATGGACGTGGGGGAGGGGGCTAGTTACCCTCCAATCACTTTCTACTATTAAAAATGGCACTAGCCCTTTGAATTTCCAATCGAATGAGCCTTTTTTGAAGTTTCTACGACAACGCCTTCTATATAAAACCTTATATGCCCCCAGGCCATAACTTACAACCCTGGCCCTGAGGGTTGTCAGGGAGTGTCCTTCTCAACAATATATTTTCTATCTGGAAATCAACTACGCTGAACAAAATGGCTATCTCAAAATTTTGATTGAATGTGTTTCGGGAAATGGTGGGCGTGGAAGAGTTAGTTGCCTTAAAATCACTTTCGACTATTAAAAAGGGCACAAGCCACTCCAATTTCCAATTGACTGAGCCCTTTTCAAAGTTTCTACGACAACCTCTTCGATACAAAGTGCCCTGTTCTAAAGGAAAGAAATAATAAATAATACATTGTGCCAACAGGGCATAACTTAAAACTCTTGCCCCGAGGGTTGTGGGGGAGTGTCCTCCTCAAAATTATATTTTCTATCGGGAAATCAACTACGCTGAACAAAATGGCTATCTCAAAATTTTGATTGGATATGTTTGGGGGAATGATGGGCGTGGGAGGGGGGAGAGGCTAGTTGCCCTCCAATCACTCTCGACTATTAAAAATGGCACTAGCCCTTTAAATTTCCAATCGAATGAGCCTTTTTTGAAGTTTCTCGCCTTCTATAAAAACCTTATATGCCCCCAGGGCAAAACTTACAACCCTTGCCCTGATGGCTGTGGGGGAGTGTCCTCCTCAAAACATAATTTATATTTGGAAATCAACTACGCTGAACAAAATGGCCCTACGCTGAACAATGAATGAGCCCTTTTCGAAGTTTCTACGGCAACTTCTTCGACACAAGGTGCCCTGCTCTAAAGAAAAAAAAATAATAAGTAATACCTTGTGCCAACATCGTTCTTATATGCCCACAGGGCATAACTTAAAACCCTTGCCCTGAGGGCTGTGGGAGAGCGTCCTCTACAAAAACATAATTTCTATCTGGAAATTAACTACACTGAACAAAATGGCTATCCCAAAATTTTGATTGGTTGGTTTGGGGGAATGAAGGACGTGGGGGGGGGGGGATAGTTGCCTTCCATTCACTTTCGACTATCAAAAAGGGCACTAGCCACTCCAATTTCCAATCGAATGAGCCATTTTCGAAGATTCTACGACAACTCCTTCGATACGAAGTGCCCGGGTATGGAGGAAAAAAAAAAAAAAAACTTTGTGCCCACATCGTTCTTCACTTAGACAGCGCTATCGTGCTGCCTATGATAGCCAAACCTTCTTAAACTTTTTGGTGCCATATGTTTTAGCTTAATTGTGATGATTGTTTGCCTAATTTTTTTTTCTTCTTCAATTTTTATTTTTAATTTGGCACCTGCTACTGTCAAAAATTGTAGAAGTTCATATGGAATTCTTTTCAACACAAATGGATTTGCTTTTTTTAAAGACAGTTTTTAAGACACTTCTGGTGTGTAAATTCCTCTTTTTCCCGTTCCTTAGCACTTTTCAACAAAATTATAAAAAAAAACTCAAATAAAAGTTTCAAATTTAGAAACCTTATTTTCCACAGGGGGGGGGGGGGGTATTTTCTACGAGGGTATTTTCCAAGGAGGGGGTATTTTCCGTGGGGGTTACTTTTCGTAAGGAGCGGGATTTTTTGTGGGGGAGGGCATTTTCCGGGGGGTTAAACACACACACCCCATTCACTATATTCAATTATGTTATTTTACTGTGATCATGGACGTATATTTGGCTTTAAAATACACTTATTTGTCTATCTATCTAATATGCAGAATAATTATACCAAACACAATTTGCATGCAGACCCGCTATGCTTACCCCCCCCCCCCTAATGTGCAAATCTATAGCGCAAATTTATTTCTAAAGTAACGAAGAAACTAACAAAAAACCGATGTGTTCTCGAATTTTACACAGCGTAAACTCGAGTGAGTGGCGCATAATACACAAGTACAAAAATTCCATCCCCCTACGGAAATAAAAAAAAAAAAAAACTCAAATAAAATTCTCAAATTTGGAAAGCCTTATTTTCCACGGGGGGGGGGGGTATTTTCCGCGGGGGGTATTTTCCGGGGAGGTATTTTCCACGGGGGGGGGGTTATTTTCCGGGGGGTATTTTCCGCGGAGGGGGGGGGGTATTTTATGCGGGGAGGTATTTTCCGGGGGGTATTCGCCTAGAACCAGAAAACCAACTAGAGATACAAGCCATATTATGGTAGCAGATAGAAAGATGCGTAGGATGTGATGACAAAATATGTGAATTTGGAAATAAAAAGAAAAAATGTTAATTCTTGCTCAGATTTAGAAGAACACCTTGAAAAGCTGGTCAAACCATCAAACTAGAAAATTATTGAGAAAATAGAGAAAAATGTCAATTTTACAAAATTCTCCCATCAACAAATGCAAGAAAGGTAAATTAGTAAAACAAAGAAAATCAACTAGAAATAGACAGAAAAATGTGTAAGATGTGATGACGAAAGATGTGTATGTGGAAACAAAAAGAACAAATTTTAACACATGTTGAAATTTAGGAGAATGCCTTGATAAGCCGGTCAAACCATCAAACCAGAGAATTATTGAGAAAATAGAGAAAAATATGAATTTTACGAAATTCCCCCATCTACAAATGAAAAAAATGTAGATTTATTAAACAAAGAAAATCAAGAGACATTATCCATACAATGGTAGCAGATAGAAAGATGTGTAGGATGTGATTACAAAAGATGTATATGTGGAAACAACAAGAAAAAACCTCAAATCATGCTAAGATTTAGGAGAACGCCTTGACAAGCTGGTCAAACCATCAAACCAGAACATTATTGAGAAAATAAAGAAAAATATCAATTTTACGAAATTCCCCCATCTACAAATAGAAAAGAGGTAGATTAGTAAGACTAAGACAATCAACTAAAGATATTGTCCATACCATGGTAGCCAATAGAAAGATGTGTAGGATGTGATGAAATAATACGACGAAATACATGGATATATGAGTAAAAAAAAAAAGAAAAAAAAACTGAATTCCTGCTGAAAATTTTTCAGACCGCCTTGACAAGCTCTTCAAAACCTTCAAACTAGAAAATTATGGAAAAAAAGAGGAGAATATCAATTTTTACGAAAACTATCATTTCACTTGTTGTCATTTCACATCTTTCATTTCAATAATACGTGAATACTTCAATATTTATCAGATCTGGATAGCTTTAGATCGTGTTAGATGTTTTTTCTAAGAGGCGAACTTGGTTTTCCTGCCTCAACAGTTTACTATATTTCTTGTAAATGTTTATCAGAATGTAACATTATAAATGAGCATATAAAGGTGTGACTAAATAAGTGGACAAATTCACTAGAAAATTTGTGACCAAAATTAAGGTTTATAGACTTTTAAGGTAAGCAAGGGTGCAGAGGCATTGACGAAATTCACTTATCAACATATATGAGCTTCTTACTTAATAATAAAATTAATGATCATAGAAACAAAGAATAAACGACTGTCAGTTGGTTTTACAAAATAAGAGTTTGATAGTAAATTTTTGACATTTTTTTTCTTCGTTTTTTAATAACCTTAAATGATGATTGAGATGACAAAGTAAAATATAGTTTACCGTTTGAGTTTTCGAACTCTTAAGTTTAAACGGCACTTTCAAAAGACCTAAATAAATTTGGGCACAGTTAATTTTTCCAAAATAAATGTTGGTTATTTTTCTTCAGGTAAACATTTTCTGCAATACTTGTTTCATTCATTCAATGGAAAAACTCAGTTAGACTTAAAGTTTCGCAACTCATGTTGAACACCTCATTTGATCATCATGTGAGTAGCATTCAACTTAAAGTGTACAAACGGTTTATGTTCTTTGAAAAACCTCCTTCTTAACACACTACTGTAAAGCCAGTGTGTTAACGTCTTTTTAAGCACTAAGTAAGGTTTACATTATTTCGGAAATATTACTTATAGCACAAAATTTTGTGAGTTACGTTATTAACGTTCGCTTTCAGCAGAAAACAAGGTTTGCGTTACTCTGGTGACGTTTTTTTTAACACACTATTAAAACTGTCATGTTAATAATCCTCAGATGTTAACAAGGTTTACGCTTTTTCGGAAGCCTTATTTTTAACAAACTACTTTAAGCGCCGTATTAATAATGTCTACTTAAAACTGTTAATAAAGTTTACGCTACTTAAGCACCTTCTTCTTCTTATTCTTAAAAAAAAAGCACATGCAATGCTAAACGGGCTCCTTTCGGCTTCCACTGCACTTTTTTACTCATTTTTCATTTTCACAACCATAAAGAAATTAAAAAAAAACATAATACAACTTCAGTTACAGTTAAATACATAATACAGTTTTTGATTGACTTGTGGAAAGTGCATGTACTCAAGCTGCCTCATGGTCTACAGGCCGGCTGGTACCGATACGGCTCTTCCTGCTTGTTCAAGCTCTCTTCTACACAAACATACAAAACACAAAAAAAAAATTAACAATAAATCTCTCAAAGCACATCGAAATTTATTAACACATCAATTGCCTCTCTATAAAACTTCTTTTCAATGGAAGCTGGGTAAAGGAACATCCACAGTCAGGAACCGGCATTTTTAACATACTATTTTGAGGGTTACGCCGATAAAGTTTACTTTAATAAGTAAGCACTATTTAGTTCGCACTGTTTCTGAAAACACATTTTCAACAGGGTATTTTCAGGCAACGTTAATAACGTTTACTTTCAGCAGAAAGCAAGGTTTGCTTTACTTTGGGGATGTTAATTTTAACACACTATTAAAACGGTCACCTTAATAATCATCTCTATGTTGACACGGTTTACGCTATTTCGGAAGCTTTATTTTTAACAAGCTACTTTAAGGGTTCTGTTAATAACGTTGATTTAAAACAGTTAATATAGCTTACGCTACTTGAGAACTGTCCTTTTTAACACACTATTTTAAAGGGCTACCTTAATAAAGTTCACTGTAAGAAGTTAGTTTAGTTTACATTATATCTGAAACCACATTTAACAGAGTATTTTCAGGCAACGTTAATAACGTTTACTTTCAGCAGAAAGCAAGGTTTGTTTTACGTTGGGGATGTTATTTTTAACACACTATTAAAACGGTCACGTTAAAATCATCTCTATGTTAACAAGGTTGGCGCTATTTCGGAAGCCTTATTTTTAACAAACTACTTTAAGGGCCGTGTTAATAACGGTGATTAAAAACAGATAATATAGTTTACGCTACTTGAGAACCACCCTTTTTAACACACTATTTTAAGGGTTACGCTAATAAAATTTACTGTAAGAAGTTAATACTATTAAGTTTACCTTATATCTGAAACCACATTTCTAACAGAGTATTTTCCGGCAACGTTAATAACGTTTACTTTCAGCAGAAAGCAAGGTTTGCTTTACGTTGGGGATGTTATTTTTAACACACTTTTAAAACGGTCACGTTAATTATCATCTCCATGTCTACAAGGTTTACGCTATTTTGGGAGCCTTATTTAACAAACTACTTTAAGTGCCGTGTTAATAACGTTGATTTAAAACAGTCAATATAGTTTAAGCTACTTGACAACTGCCCTTTTCAACACACTATTTTAAAGGGCTACCTTAATACAGTTCACTGTAAGAAGTTAGTTTAGTTTATATTATATCTGAAACCACATTTTTAACAGAGTATTTTCAGGCAACGTTAATAACGTTTACTTTCAGCAGAAAGCAAGGTTTGCTTTACGTTGGGGATGTTATTTTAACACACTTTTAAAACGGTCACGTTAATAATCATCTCAATGTCAACAAGGTTTACGCTATTTTGGGAGCCTTATTTAACAAACAACTTTAAGGGCCGTGTTAATAACGTTGATTTAAAATCGCTAATATAGTTTACGCTACTTGAGAACCGCCCTTTTTAACACACTATTTTGAGGGTTGCGCTAATAAAATTTACTGTAAGAAGTTAATACTATTTAGTTTACATTATATCTGAAACCACATTTTTAACAGAGTATTTTCAGGCAACGTTAATAACCTTTACTTTCAGCAGAAAGCAAGGTTTGCTTTACGTTGGGGATATTATTTTTAACACACTTTTAAAACTGTCACGTTAATAATCATCTCCATATCAACAAGGTTTACGCTATTTTGGGAGCCTTATTTAACAAACTACTTTAAGGGCCGTGTTAATAACGTTGATTTAAAACCGTTAATATAGTTTACGCTACTTGAGAACCGCCCTTTTTAACACACTATTTTGAAGATTGCGCTAATAAAGTTTACTGTAAGAAGTTAGTACTATTTAGTTTACATTATATCTGAAACCACATTTTTTACAGAGTATTTTCAGGCAACGTTAATAACCTTTACTTTCAGCAGAAAGCAAGGTTTGCTTTACGTTGGGGATATTATTTTTAACATACTTTTAAAACTGTCACGTTAATAATCATCTCCATATCAACAAGGTTTACGCTATTTTGGGAGCCTTATTTAACAAACAACTTTAAGGGCCGTGTTAATAACGTTGATTTAAAATCGCTAATATAGTTTACGCTACTTGAGAACCGCCCTTTTTAACACACTATTTTGAGGGTTGCGCTAATAAAATTTACTGTAAGAAGTTAATACTATTTAGTTTACATTATATCTGAAACCACATTTTTAACAGAGTATTTTCAGGCAACGTTAATAACCTTTACTTTCAGCAGAAAGCAAGGTTTGCTTTACGTTGGGGATATTATTTTTAACATACTTTTAAAACGGTCACGTTAATAATCATCTCCATATCAACAAGGTTTACGCTATTTTGGGAGCCTTATTTAACAAACTACTTTAAGGGCCGTGTTAATCACGTTTATTTAAAACCGTTAATATAGTTTACGCTACTTGAGAACCACCCTTTTTAACACACTATTTTGAGGATTGCGCTAATAAAGTTTACTGTAAGAAGTTAGTACTATTTAGTTTACATTATATCTGAAACCACATTTCTAACAGAGTGTTTTTAGGGCAACGTTAATAACGTTTACTGTCAGCAGTTAACAAGATTTACATTATTTTGGGAAAACCATTTATAACACACAATTTAAACAGTCACGTTAATAAAGCTCAGAAGTTAGTAATGTTTACGCTATTTCAGAAGCCTCAATCTTAACGCAGCATTTTAAGGGTCATATTAATGTTTGCTTTACCCAGTAACAATTTTCAAGCTTAGTCAGAAATGTCAATCCTATATACCAATTTGAGGTTCACCCCAATGACGTCTACATTAGGCAGTTAGTATGGCTTACTCTATTTCAGAACCGTTATTTCTATCATCATGCCTATCCCCACAGGCGAAACCTAGTAAAGAACTAACTCTAGCCCATAGTAACGCATTTGGAAAAAATGCGTTACTTTCAAAACACATTTTGAAAGATACTGTCAAGTGAGGAAGAAGAATCGCCACTTGAAGCTGATTCATGAGTAGTAACTATTATTTCAGTAAATCTTAATGGTTAAATATTACTGTTTTAAGAATCACCATAATAACGTGTAGTTTTAGCAGCTGGTAAGGTTTATAATATTTCAGAAGAGTAGAGTAGAATATTTTTATTTATAGCACATACATAAATAAATGTCACAAAACAGCGCACATGCCTGGTGGCATACTTTAGCGCTGAAAATATAACCAGCGAAAATACACAGCCATTTTCTAACTAAATTTTACATCAACGAAAAAGAAAACCCTAATGAACAAAATGCTTAGCATGCCATAAGATATTTCTTCACTAGTCTTAGAAAATGTCGCTTGTTGCTGCATTCTCGTACTGATGCTGGAATTGATTTCCAGATTTTTGGCCCAGTGTGACGGATGCTGAATCCCGCTCTCAATTTCGGGCAAATTTCGCAAGAAAAGTCTGAACGATGCGTAGTAGGAAAATTATGAAATTGAGAATTAGTTGAAAAAATGGCGGAGAAATTTACAGGTAAATTACTATATTGATAATCGTGACAAATACTAGAGATAGAAATTAAATGAAGTTGGTCCAAGGAAAAATTCCTGAAGTCCCATATAGGTGTCTAACTGAAGATCTGCAATCAACATTAAAAAGAATCCCCATTGCTTTATTCTGAAGTATTTGGAGAGATTTGAAAACAGAAGTGTCCTTAATATCATATTGTCAAGAATTGAGACTTACTTCTGAGAAACTTGTTCAAAGGACATGTTCCTTATTTCTTGAGTCACTTCTGTACGAGTAAAATAATCTGCACAAGATCCACGGTTGCCAGTTATTTTATCTTCAATTGACTTCACCGGATAAATATCCTCAATTGGTTCAGTCTGCAAAATCCAAATTTAAGCTACCTTAATCTTCTTTGTCAAAAATAAAATACAAGTTTTAAACAAAAAATAAGGACCTTACAATGACATTTCTAACTCATACATGAAATTGTCCATCTACGTCACAGCATAAATATATATATATATATATATATATATATATATATATATATATATATATATATATATATATATATATATATATATATATATATATATATATATATATATGACCAGAAGCGAAAAGTTTCTTCAAAAATGACACACATCATAGCGCGCTGAATGAGAAGTTCCCAGTACGTCAGAGCAACTGTTTCAATTGCTGCTTGGCATTCGATCAGATCATTCCCATCGTAATGCGCTAAACATTTGTCATTGCGCGTGCGCGAAGAGGCGGAGTCATGAAGAGAGTTATAGATTGATGTGTTCCAATAATCTTTAATGGAGAGTATAGGACATTACGCTGTTCGTATATATATATATATATATATATATATATATATATATATATATATATATATATATATATATATATATATATATATATATATGTATATATATATATGTATATATATATATATATATATATATATATATATATATATATATATATATATATATATATATATATACTGTGATCTACATACAACAACACCAAATTTAGTTGAAAAAGAGTCGGATTACTGCTGAAGACAGAACAACATTTTGAGAATATTTTTCGAAGAATCTTAGTTTTTATAAAGGAAAATAAGATGGTATATCCAAACGCCCCAGATCCGCTTTAAACATTTTTCACAATTTTATACCCAAACAAGTAAAATATTATAAAAAATATAACTTTAATCCTATAGCTTTCTTTACAATGCGCGTTTCACTTACGTGACTCCTTTTTTCACACATGAGAGCAACCATCCTGATTGAACTGCATCAACTTTCACACTCACATAGCACTAAAGCCAAAACATTCAACTCACTGTTTTGTACTTAGACAGTCACTCCCGACGATACCGTTAAATTCTTAGGACCTGTTCAACTCAAGAAGCTTCACTAGTGGGCAGAGAAGGTCTTTTAACCATTTCAATAACCAAAAGAAAGTTTTTATTTAATTTTTCACATTTTAGGAAGGACGAGGGTTCAATCATAAGAACCTCCGATCCAGGTATGCCCTTTATGCTGTGTTTTTGGGTTATTTTTTTTGAAAAACTCAGGTTACTATTCTTTATACTCTTTTTACTCAAAGGAACACTGGTGCTGCCACCTTAAGCAGAACATCCGTTAATGCTTGACAGGAACTTCCTCATTTTTATTCATTCATGGATTTTTTTTTCTCTTTTTTTACTGAAATTCCAGAAGACCTAGAAACACGTCGGCAGAAAGCGAATATCCAACACGAAAATATCGGGTATCTGATAGAAGTAAAATCGTTCCTAGGTGAAGATACAGGGCGTATATGAAAAGATAATCAAAATATTGCCGTCACTTGAACAATTCTAAAATAGATTACTTTTATGAATGAAGGAGAAACGGGACTTATAAAAAATTATAAATCAATGTGCTGCGTTACAGTGACTTTCGTAAATGGGTATAAGAAGCCTAAATCAGGACTCGAGAAGATATCGGAAAACCATTAACCTTCACCTCTTCTCCCTCCAGGAATAGTAGCTTACCATGAAAAAGTTGTTAAATTATGTGATTAGATTAACTACCAGCTTAAGTTCAAGACCAGATTTGGAATAATTAAATTTTGGCATGAAAACGGTTTTATATCTGATTAGATCATGGGAATCAGCCTAGCAAGGCCAGCAGTATGGAAGAAGCAATTACCATCACAAAATCTTTCAGCTCAGAGATAGGCACAAGAACTCAAAGCACCTTTTTGTTCCCTAATTTAGACCATGTATCATTTCTGACAGGTTCTTTCAGAGGGCAAAACTATTTTAAGAGTTAGCGAAAAATCACTGTTCCGAATGTCACCCTTTTTTAATTCTACTTCGGTCCATGAAATATATATACACAGGCAAATGGGTATATAGAAGTGTATATGGGTATACAGACGGACATGTACAATTGCCCATCGTTAGTATTTCAGGTTCAATGAATTATCAGTCAAAAGTTATTTGGGCACACGAATTTATGTTCATAACAAGATTCTCGATAAGTGCCCAGAGACCAATTTTATACTTTTCAAAGAAATCATTACCTTTCATCAAACTTAAACTTTAATCAGGAAACAACTAACAACTTGTCGTGATATTATTATGGTCAGATAAACCAGATTTTACGTCTAACCAAACATGTTTTTAAAAAGGTCAGATTTTAATCCTTTGATTGCGAGTCATATTTTGTGGAATACGTTGCCTGAACTCGGTTTGTTCAAAAAATTCTTAAAAATTCTTTGGTTTATTAGAAGTTATTTTATCTACTAGTCTACTTAATTAATTTAGTCTATTCAATCTATTTAGTTTTGTTTTCTATAGTTTTTAATTGATTTATCTTTTTTTTTCTCCTTTATGCTCTTCACTCTGTGAGTAAGTGACTATTATTTTAATTTCTTTTTTTTCTTCTCTGAGTAAGTGACTCGTTTCTCTCCCTCTTCTTTAAAGGCCAAAGAGCCTATTCAATCTATTTAGTTTTGTTTTCTATAGTTTTTATTTGATTTATCGTTTTTTTTTCTTCTCCTTTTTTCTCTCCCTCTTCTTTACAGGCCAAAGAGCCTATTCAATCTATTTAGTTTTGTTTTCTATAGTTTTTATTTGATTTATCGTTTTTTTTCTTCTCCTTTTTGCTTTTCCCTCTGTGAGTAAGTGATTATTTTAATTTGTTTTCTTCTCTGAGCAAGTGACTCGTTTCTCTCCCTCTTCTTTATAGGCCAAAGAGCCTATTCAATCTATTTAGTTTTGTTCTCTATAGTTTTATTTGATTTATCCTTTTTTTTCTTCTCCTTTTTGCTTTTCACTCTGTGAGTGAGTGATTATTTTAATTTTTTTGTTTTTTTTTCTCTTCTCTGAGTAAGTGACTCGTCTCTCTACCTCTTCTTTACAGGCCAAAGAGCCTTTGGGTAAATAGTAAAATGTCATATTGCATGTGTATTTCATAATGAATAAATCTTATCTGGTCGCCAAGATGCTAGCGCGGCTAGCGCAGCGATGGTTTCAAAACGATTATTGAAAGTATCCATTTCCAATGGATATTTTCTGGCAAAACTAAGTAACCTTTTTGACATCTTTTGGCATTTGGCAAACGAGGATATTTCTAGCGAGTGAAAAAGCGTAAATCAATGCAAATATTTCGCCCGAGACCTCCGCTCAGTCGTCCTCAGTGCAAAGATAGAAGAATAATAAAAGACCGTAAAATAAACCATTAAAACAAATAAAAACAAACTGTAAAAAACAACCACCGCTGAGTGGAAGTCTCGGCCGAAATATTTACATTGCATTTTTGCTTTTTCGCTGGCTGGAAATATCCTGGTTTAATTTCTTCATGAGTTTTTTCTCAACTTATCATGCTTAGCCAGAGTGGTCTTAGAAATTAATAATCTTGTCATACAGAATTTTATGCAAAAATCTTAAATCTAGAGGCAAGGGTGCCTTTTTGCCCTATTTTTAGCGCATCTCTCCTATAACGCATGAACACATCTGCAAATGGAATCAGTGGAAAAATACCCAAAATAGTAGCCTTTGCCACTTTTCAATCCTGATTTCCTTTCTTCCTTTTTATCCCTTTCGCTCTCACTTTTTCCAAAAAAGGATGGTGAGCACCTTTGAAATATGGCTCAAGAACATTCGTGATTGTAATTATCCCCGAATGATTGGTCCTAAAATTTGCCAATGATAATGTGAAAAGTATTAGCCAATAACTAAATTTTCGAGACATGAAAAACATCTTCCGAACAAAATTTACAAGCCAAGTCCAATCCAACCTAATGAGATCAGGCAACGTAAAACCAGCTGTATTTGAGGGTTTTCTTTTCACTTCCTGGCTTTCAACTAATATATTTTGATACCTAAAACAGTGGTGGTAGGCGGGGGGACAGAATCCCCTCAAGATTGGTCTGAAGACTTAACAAGATCAACTGCTTATCTACTTATATTCCCTTTCAGATTTATTCACTTCATTTTTGGATTTACCAATCTCCCCGAATGATTGGTCATAAAATTTCCCAATGGTACTGTAAAAAATATTAGCTTATAACTAGATTTTTGAGACATAAAACGACCTTCTGAACCGAATTTGCGAACCAAACCCAATTCAGCCTCACTTTAGATATGTGTGCACCTTGTTAGTAGCCATTACCATCAAATACCCCAAGGGAGATTAAATTATAACCAGGAAAAAGGGAGAGCAAGGCTTACAAACAGTTCTTTTTTGGCAAAAAGATTCAAACTAGTCGAAGTGATAAAAGACTCGAAGGCCTAATTAAACTGACTGAATATATATATATATATATATATATATATATATAGAAAATATGAAAAAAATTAAATATAAATATGACAAACGGGTCTATGGCCAGTAAACAAACTGAAGCCGAATTAAACTGATTGTATCTGGAAGAGGCAAAGTTGGCATAACTTTTTCGAGTTGCATAAAAATCACCAATTTCACTTCTTTATGGTAGTCTATCATCCAAAGGAAGAGCTACGGCAGAGTTTTCTACGCAATTTTCAAGAGGGAAGAAGTCTTAGAGCTAGCTTTTCGGTTGAATTAGCCAACTATCAGCCCCCTCCCCCTCCCAATCCCATGTGGACAAACATAGTTCAGTAACTGTGGATTTTATAGAAAAGGCTGATCATATATGGAACAGGTATACATTACTATACATTTATACATTAGCTATACATTGCCCTAGGTATACATTAGCTATACATTGCCCTAGAAGAACCAGAACAACCAGATATAGCCACCTAAGAACAGGGTGGTCAACTCTATAAGAAAATTAAAAATAAATTTTCTTGTGAATTATTATCGCTTCTAATCAGCAGTTATACCAAACCAATCCTGCTCAACTCATCCTCAGGGCTATACTGTGGTGATCTCCTCCCCATAGTATAGTGCAGACGGTTTGATATCATTCTATTTTCCCTTCTTGCTTTAGTTTTGTTTTTTTTCTTTTTAAAGCTTTTTCCAATAGGCAATATTTAGAAGTCCTCCAAAAAAAAATGTCCCCCCCGATCCCAAATCAAATTGCAGTGAATGTGCCATAGTGAAAGATACCCATCTTGGCTGGTCAAGCACACTTTCTCAGAGTTCAAATGATAGCTCCAATTCGGAGAATAGGACAATGATAAGTGTAGGGGCTAATGTAACCATAAATGATGATAATGGGTTTCAAGAAGTCCTCTCTAGAAGCTCTAAAAAAAGAAAAAAAATCTCCCCAGTCAAAAGCATTTCCCCTCTTTCTGCCCAAGATCCTCCCTCCAAAAACTTAGGAATTTACCTTAAAATTACTCCTTCTACCCCCTTTGAAATAAAAATGATCACTGCAATAAGAGTTGCAATTTTTAAATTGCTAAAATCAATGTTCTCTCTTAATATTAACCGTGATGGATCTCTGCTAATAGCTGTAGAAGATCAGAAATCAGCAGATACAATAATTAACCTAAAATCCCTTCTCAATACCCCAATTATTGCATCTAATTGGAACCCAAAACAATCACCAACAAAAATAGTAGTTTATAATGTTCCCCCAGAGATATCCACTCAGGAGTTAAAAGAAGGGCTCTCAGATAGGGCTGGAAACACAATCCCAGCTGAGGATGTTACCCAACTTGGCAAACCTAACTCTAATGGCCTAAAAACTAGTAGATCCTTCTTATTCACACTGAAAGGAAAAATTAATATCCCAGAAAAAATATTCCTATTTGGGCAAATCAAACCACACAAGGAATACAAACCTAAGCCTATCTAGTGTCAGAAGTGTCTCAAACTTGGACACACAACAAACAAATGCAATGAAATTCTCCAAGAGTGTAGTAATTGTAAAGCTTTCCATCCCAAAGAGTTGACAACTTGCAACAACACTCAGCCTACATGCATCAATTGCAAAGGCCCACATGAATCTACAAATAAATTATTATGCCCTGCACACAAGAAAAGAGCTCTAACACTCCAAATATCAACAGAGAAGGCCATCCCATACCCCTTTGCAGCAACGGAAGCAAATGCTGCCCAACAATACCAAATAAAGCCTGTAATGAAACCAACCAAAACCCCCAAGTCAAATGCCCCCAATGCATCAAGCACCCCATATAAAACACCATCTTCTAAGCTCCCTAGCTCAAATCCCTATCAGAAGGAATCACCAAGCCAACAAGCCTCCTTGTCCGGTGAGATGAGGTCATCCTGGCCCCCCCTCCCAAGAAGAAACAAACCAGAAACACTACCAGGAATTAACCCGTTAACCGACAAACAGGATGCACAACCAAAAATGCAATCCCCAAATATATGCTTATTCATTCTGAACTGTAATGCAGTTCAGGCCATGAACATACATCAACTACAGAAAACAAAAATCATTGCAGAATTGACAAAAATCTACATCCCAGATGATATGCTCTTTCAAGCAAAAAAAGATCTTGCTTTACTTTTAACAAAGCTGAACATTGATACACAGTCATATGAAGAATAAATCAATAACACAACATATATCAATACTCCAATGGAATGTAAGATCACTCACAGAAAATAAGCTAAATGAACTAATATCTTTTATGAATAATAATTCCATTAATATTGCTTGCCTCCAGGAAACTCATTTAACCCAAAATCAACAAATTAAGTATCTGGGATATACTATCCTCAGAAAGGATAGATCTTCAGGGAGAAAAGGAGGTGGGGTAGCTTTATTAGTGAAAAATAATATAAAATTTTGTGGCATCAATTTTCCAGATTTTGCAAATGATGTTGACGCAATTGGTATCAGTGTTTGGCTGAATAATTCAAAAACCTACATAATAAGCTTTTATAACCCTAATGGCCAAACTACAGATGCCAAGGATTCTTTAATTATATAAATAATTCTAATATGTTAAAAAATATTATTATTTGTGGAGATTTCAATGCCCATAGCCTTTTGTGGGGGAACAAACCAGCAAATAAAGCTGGTAAATTCATTGAGCATATGACTTTAAATAATAATGAATTAGCTGTTGCTACCCCTCCAAACCTGAATACATATTTCAACCCCAAAAGTGGCAGATTCTCCACAATTGACCTACAAATTGTTTCATTAAATTTTTTGAATAAAATTTACATAAATAAAATTGATAGTCTATGTACTGACCACTTTGCTATAGTTTGTTCCCTAAATGAACCTGCTGAAACTATATCTCATACCTCCAAATATATCAACACTAAAGCAAATTGGTCTATGTTCCAAAATAAGCTAAATGATGAAATTACAAGTTTCACCCAAATTTCATACATTTCTAACACAACAGTTGACACACATGCTGAAGCCTTGACATCTTTACTAATAAATACAGCTAATCATGCTATCCCCAGGACAACACCTAAGAAAACATTCCCTAAACAAATTCCTAAAGCATGGTGGACAAATGAGTGCCTAAATAAATGGAGAATAAAAAAGGCAGCTAGGACAGAATTCATAAAAAACCATCACCTACTACATATTTAAAAAAATTACAAGCAGAATCTAATCTAAAAGGACTATAATAGATGCTTAATATAAATACTGGAATAATTTTGCAAATAATCTCTCCAGAGAAACACATGAGCCAATTATACACAAAGTTATAAGCCACATCTGTGGGAAAAAGACTTCCCCCAACCCACTGCTGTATGAGCCTATACATAATAATACCCATTATGACAATGATAATGAAAAAGCTAACCTATTTGCAACTCTTTTGTTTATAAGCTAACATCAAATAATCAAAGAAAACTGTCCCCAATTCTTATGAGCCCAAGTTACCAACCACGCCCAGGATCCGAGTACATAACTAAACCATTCTCAATCCAGGAATTGAATAATGCAATACCTCATATTAGGACCAAAACTAGCGGCAGCTATGACAATATACACCCTACATGGATAAAGAATCTCACAGCTTCATACAAACAAGAACTGCTAAATTGTTATAATCAAGCTTGGGCATCTTCTAGATTCCACAATATATGGAAATGCTCGTCCCTCCTACCAATCCTAAAGAAAAATAAACCCAAAGATAACCCTGAGTCTTATAGGCCCATAATGATTACTCCTGTGCTAGGGAAAATAATGGAGAAAATTATCTATCACAGACTCCTCTGGTTTGTTGGGAAAAATAATATGATCCCTCACACTCAAACTGGATTCAGGAAACACCACTCCTCAAAAGATGCTTTCATTTTGGTAACAAATGCAGTAAATGAATCTTTCTCAAAAAATAATGTACTAGTTGCAGCTTTCCTAGATTTTGAAGGGGCATATGACAATGTGAACCACCAAATCCTTTTAAACAAACTTGCAAACCTTGGAGTACCCCCTAAGCTAGTATCTTTTATTAAATCCTTCATAGAAGTGCGAAGTTGCATTGTTTGTGTTGGTTCAGCCTCTTCACCCCAAAAGACAATAACCAAAGGCCTACCTCAGGGAGCAGTCCTCAGTTGCCTCCTATTTACCCTATATCTCTGGGACATGAACCTACCCCAAACGAATCTACAATATGCTGATGATCTGGTGCTATGGTCATCTGGCAACACCTTTCAGATAGCACAGTCAAATCTGCAAAAGTCACTTTTCCAGTTTGAAAAATTCTCTCAACATTCAGATTTACCCATTGCACCCACTAAGTCAAAAATAATCCAATTTCACCGGAAGCGAAACCATGTTAATGCAAAACTAACTCTAAATAAAACAACTATTCCAGAAGATAATCATAATAATTACCTAGGTCTCATGCTTGACCAAAAACTTAATTTCCACCTCCACATTTCAAACACAATAAAATAATCCTATGGAAAAACAAATATACTAAAACGACTTCTTTCCACACCCTTGGGCTGTAAGGAGAAAACCTTACTTCAGTTTTACAAATCACATATAAGACCCCATATTGACTATGGGCTTATCGTCTATGGTGCATGTGCAAATACCCAGATGCAAAAAATTGAAACAATACAAAATGATATAATGAATCTGATATTTGGTCTTAGGGAACCCACAAGTACCAAGTTTCTGCTTATGGAGAGTGAATTAACAACAATAAGGGAGAGACGTAGGTTTCTCTTGACAAAAGATCTTACAAAAATTGAATCAAATAGCTCACACACACTACATAATTGGTTAAGAAATCCAGCTATGTATAGAGGCATTGCAGATGAGTATGCCAATATTCAGAAGAAGTTCCCCATACCAGCAAAGTCTATTGCAACTACTTTCCCCCAATCCCCCCCATGGAATTGGTCACGTCCCATAATAAATACTGATTTCTGAAAGTGGAATAAAGATTTAACCCGCATTGCTTTTGTCCAGAAAAAAATTGCAGAACTTAATACTATTACCTATAAAAATCACTTCCAAATATTTGTTGATGGGTCGAAAATGAATGAGAAGGTTGCAAGTGGTGTTTTCCTTCCTCACCTGAAAATTGCAATGGGCGAGAGATCATATAATAATTTATCTATAATGTCTGCTGAGTTAAATGCCATAATCATGGCATTAGAACACCTAAGGAAAACCAACCTTTGATTGCAAATTCAAATAATATTATCATATATTCCGACTCTCTATCAAGCCTTGAGTTTCTGGCCTCAGCTCCTCAATATAAGTTGGAGATTGACACTTAACATTGTCTCAGTATTATTGATAATCTTTCTTCAAGTGGCGTAAAAACTTATTTTCAGCATATTCCTAGCCACTCTGGCATAAGTGGTAATCATCAGGTTGATGAAATAGCAAAAAATGCTATAAATATTGACCAGCCAAGTGGGAGACCAATCCCAATTAGAGATATTTACTGATGGAGGCTATCAGATATTAATTTTAATAAGATTAATCCTATCTTTACCCCCTTTCCCAATAAGAATCCTCCTAAAAATTTATCATAGAATTCGTTCTGGAACAAATGGACTAAATTTCCTTGCATTCTCATATAAGTTTTCTAATTCAAGTGGTTCAATTCTCCTGTCCCCTCTTTGCAGGCATTGTAGTACGAATAATGAAACAAATATGACCATTGCCTAATTGAATGTAATAGGCTGATGTCTGCACAACATACCATGCTTTCCAAAGTATTAAAATGCTTCAAACACTACAAAATCTCACTATCAGTCAAGAGCCTAGCCAAATATACCTGCACACAGAGCACAGAAATCGATATCTATCATCTTATATTTGAACTCCTTGAGTCAAAAGATCTACTGAAAGATATCTGACAATATCTAATAAATAAGAGAGGATCAAGCCAGTAGCTCTGTAGCCCACAGAGTGAAGCAAAAAGAAAAGGGCTAAATAGTATTAACTGAATAGCCCGCCTGCTGTGAATTAGAAGAAGAAGAAGAAGAGAACAGGATACAATAACAAAAATAGATTTGTTGACTCAATAAAGGAGTCTATCTCTTTAACAATGACAACAAAGTCTACCCCCCTATTCACAAATTCGTCCGCATAACGCTTTCGTTTTTTTATGAACAGTTTTGTGATTTGGTCTTGAAAAAATTCAAGCTTTTAGGAAGTTGTATCTTAAAGTACTGTAACTTATAACTCCCAGTAATCTAATAATTTGTTCCTTGTATGTTCCGTAATGGCAAGAGGTGATATTGCTCAATAGCGGAAGATTCATTATCATAAATACTTTCTGAGACCACCTTGGCTATCCATGTCACAAGATAAAAAAACAAGTTACGAAGGAAAATGATAGAAAAAAAAAACAAATGATGGTGATTTTCAGCCACTGATTTTTTCTTTGTTTATTTTTCTTCATTCCTCGTTTTTCTTAGTGGTTCATTGGCATCGTAAATTCCTAATTCTACTTGCACTCAACCTTGCTCCATTCTGTGTTTACTTTGGCCTTGAAGGTATTCAGATCATGGAAGAGCAGCAACCACTATCTGGATAAAGAGCAAATCATCGCCCATAGTAACCGAAGGTTTAAAAACACTTTTTGAAATAATTACTGGTGAGAAAATTATTTCGGTTAAAGATAATCAAGAAGAATAGCTGTTAGCCTATACATGTTTATCCTAAAATTAAAAGTTTATTATGAAAACAAATTTTAAGGAGCTTCGAAAGAGCTTGAAATCCCCCAAAAGTGGTGGCGGATCGAAATAAAAAGCGGACCATTGAAATAACAAGGGCCGAAAACCCTAGACCGGAAAATATTTCAAAATTTCCGGAATTCTTTTTTTTTGGAAAAATTCCCTAAAATAAAAACCCTAGATCGAAAAAAACTTAGACCTAAACCTCGAGAAACACGGAAAATCGCTCGTTCATACGAGTATATTCAGTAGAGACCATTACTTACTTTTGGGAGTCCTAAAGGTTTGTAACTCGATTAGAAAAGAAGCGACCGAGCTTATGAAATCAGCAGAACAGCTGAGTAGCCTCTAGCAAGGACTATGGGTGAAAGTGATGGAAAATTGGTAAGTGCTGATTGGTAAGTGCGAAATTTCCCCTTGCATAGGTCTACAAAAAATGCATGGTAGCTTGATATGGTGCCACTGTTGTTGGTATGGGACAGACTAAACCCCTGTAATCCTTGCACAAGCCCGTTTCAGAACTGCCTCAAATTAATTTATTTTTATTTTTGTAAAAAAAGATTCAAGGCTAATCCCCATGACAATGAGCCATAATCCATCACATGTAAAGATACTTTAGCACTTTTTGAGTTAAATTCAAAAATACAACCAACTCTAACTACCAATCAGAATTTTTATTGAAAGATTTTTTATAGACAAAATTTTTGCTAAATTAACTAACAAAGAAATTTCAAAACTATGGATGCTATGAAAAATCAGACCAGATATTAGCTTTAGTCTAAAAAAATTATTGGAAAATTCTTCTTGGAAATTCTGTTGTTACTGTTTTTTTTAAAGCATATAAGTTCCACCATAATTCAAACTCGGGAAACATAAATTTAATCAAAAATGGAATTAAATTAGCGAAAATCGTAGGTTTACATTAAACGGAATTACTGTTGATCAATGTAATTATCAACTTCATCCACGGATATATTGAGTGGACAGAAAATAAAATGGGCAGAAATTCATCACCTTTGACTTTTCACTGCACTAAAACATTTTGCCAATACATAGCCTACTACTTGAGCCTTTTTTTCAGGCCACTCACATCCAACAGTAAGGTTGACACGGGTTGTGCAGATTATCGTTTTGACTGTCGGGTTTAACACGGGCGAATGTCTGCTCACAACCCGTGCTCAACCATGCTATTCTGGGGCGTTACAATTTTGAGGAACCCGTGTTCAACAGGCTTGGAACCCGTCAGATGAAAACACTTTAAAGTTTTGCTGCATTGAACACGGAGTACCTGAAAACGATTTTTGTCGAACCCGCTCAAAGCACGCTTTAAACCTGGTGCCTGAAAACCCAACTTGTATGGATTGCACTCTACAATTTCCTTGTTTAACTTACGGGTTCATAAGGCATCTCTGTTTCTTCGTCAACGCACGCAAATCTATCAAAAATAACCAACTGTGGTCTTGGTGTAGGGAGGACATATGCAAATATGGATGGCACATCCCTACATATTTCCCAAATGTATTCGTATGTTTCTTCTGAAACTTGGACTCTTCCGTAGCAGATGTCTTCCATTTTCAATCTAGCTTCAAGGCGAGTCCATAAGGCTGGAAATATGCAAAACATTAATAAGAAAACCATTTTTTTCCAAAACATAGTACAAATAAAATCCTGTAAGGTAGTTCAGTCCCCCAAAACCAAAGCAATTAATATAGTTAAAATTGAAGTAACTGGGTTCCAAGAGATATAACAGTGCATCTTATCATAAATCGTGACAAAATCATAGAGTGAAAAGTTGTGATTATAATAAGAAGGGAGGAGTCCAGAGGATTCTACCAAAAGAAGAGGGATAAACAATAGAAGATGAATTTTCATGTGGCCACTTTTCAACTTTTCTAGGAGGAAGATCCTCAAACCAATCTTACGAGGAACCACTGTGTAAAGCAATGAGCATAGTGTAATGTTACTCTAGAAAGCCGACTTACAAATTCTGCTAGGAAAAGTAGAAACATCAATCAGTCATGATGCTGGCCGGTAACAAAAGAGTGAACCTCGTCAATGCTAGGCCATATTCTAAATATAGAGGTTTAAAAATAAAAAATATCAATAGGAAAATCCACTTCTAATGCAGATATTGAATACGTATAACTTGTTAAGTTTTGAGTTACTCATCAAAAGCTATTAGCATAAAAAAATTTGCACAATTTTAGGAAAAGGGAAGGATTCTGAAACTGTACAAATTCTGAAACTCACTTTTAGGCTAATATTATCTGACATCGGGGGCCAGATAGATCTGTATATTTTTCCGAGAAAGAACAGGATAACGTTATTTATTTGGATGTCTATAAACATGTGAAGTTTCAGGAGCTTGTTTTTGTTTGGTTTTTCCGGGAGAGATTAGCAGCAAGGATAATTCAAGCTGAATGTTCACATCCATCTTTGGCATTTTACTAGGTTGCAGCTTCACTGCAACCATGTTTAAGCTTAAGATTCACCTTCAATTACAAATTTATTTATTTATTTTTTACCCACTAATGATAACAAGGTAAATAGCGGAGTAATATATATAAAAAAAGACACAAACTATAAAAAAATATACACTCAAGACACAAAAAAATATTTACGCTCAAGAGAAAAAAAGAAAGAGAGAAAAAAAAACACAAAAACACACAAACTACGAAACACATATACACACTCAAGACCGTGAAACAGCGGTAGTTGGTTCTTATTTATATCTGACAGCTTTCTGCTCAACACGGCAACTTTCTTGAAAACATCATTCAATCCGAATTTTGACATTATCTTGCCATTGAATCCTTTTAGCAAAGATTAGTTTTATTAATCACTAGCCAAAATTAGGACAGTCAACCTGGAAACTTAGAAACTGTAGTATCCTTTTAGATTAGCATGCAGGGAAGCCAATTAGGGGAAGGGGGATGGATAATGAGGCAGGCAATTACCCTAGATTTTGAAAAATACCATTTTAGTATTTTCATAGAAACGAAAAAAAACACCCCATCCCCTCCTACCTTTTGAAAAGTGCTTCTAATATTTATCTTAAAAAAAACTCCTCCTCCTGCATTTTCGTAGATTGGTACCCCTAATAGCATGGCAGCATATTATGCTAAAAGTGTTTAAAAACTCCTCCTCCTGCATTTTCGTAGATCGGTACCCCTAATAGCATGGCAGCATAGCATGCTACAAGTGTTTAAAAACTCCTCTTGCATTTTCTTTGATTTGTACCCCTAATAACATGGCAGCATAGCATGATAAAAGTGTTTAAAAACTCCTCCTCCTGCATTTTCGTGGATTGGTACCCTAATAACATGGCAGCATATCATGCTAAAAGTGTTTAAAAACTCCTCCTCCTGCATTTTCTTTTATTGGTACCCTAATAACATGGCAGCATAGCATGCTAAAAGTGTTTAAAAACTCCTCCTCCTGCATTTTCGTAGATTGGTACCCTAATAGCATGGCAGCATAGCATGCTAAAAGTGTTTAAAAACTCCTCCTCCTGCATTTTCGTAGATTGGTAACCTAATAGCATGGCAGCATAGCATGCTAAAAGTGTTTAAAAACTACTCCTCCTGCATTTTCGTAGATTGGTACCCTAATAGCATGGCAGCATAGCATGCTAAAAGTGTTTAAAAACTCCTCGTCCTGCATTTTCTGATATTGGTACCCAAATAACATGGCAGCCAAGCATGCTAAAAGTGTTTAAAAACTCCTCCTCCTGCATTTTCGTAGATTGGTACCCCTAATAGCATGGCAGCATAGCATGCTAAAGTGTTTAAAAACTCCTCCTCCTGCATTTTCGTAGATTGGTACCCTAATAGCATGGCAGCATATCATGCTAAAAGTATTTAAAAACTCCTCCTCCTGCATTTTCTGATATTGGTACCCAAATAACATGGCAGCCAAGCATGCTAAAAGTGTTTAAAAACTCCTCCTCCTGCATTTTCGTAGATTGGTACCCCTAATAGCATGGCAGCATAGCATGCTAAAAGTGTTTAAAAACTCCTCCTCCTGCATTTTCGTAGATTAGTACCCCTAATAGCCTGGCAGCATAGAATGCTAAAAGTGTTTAAAATGTCACTTCTAAAAACTAAAGTGCTTCATTGCCATTGTGCATCCATAAATTGCGAATTGTCTAAGTCCCTGATACATAATATATAAAACGTAATTGTTATACTTAATATGGAAAGAAAGAAGTCATTGTAGGACAAGACAATCAATTTATTAGAACTGACCTGAAAGGGTGATGCCATCTAATCCTTCTAAAGCAATTTCATCTAACACTATATCACCAAAATGTGTCATTTCTGTTCTCTTACATCAGTTTTCAATCAATTTCAAGTGAAAACCTAGAAGAGTGAGGACAATCAATATAATTAGAAAATGTAAACTAAGACAAAGAGTGTGTTTTGTCAATATCATAAAAATCAGCAAAATCAAGGCTGTATTTGGGGGAGACTTCGGGGGTTTGGCCCCCCCCTGATATGTTTGTCCGGCTCGTAAAAATACAATCAAAATGCATAAAAATACATTATTGATGGGTTTTTTGAAGTGTTTTCTATACCCCCTACCCTCCAAAAAAATCCTGGATACAGCCATGGTCGAAATACAACCAAAATGTGTTATTTCTGTTCTCTTACATCAGTTTTCAATCAATTTCAAGTAAAAACCTAGAAGAGTGAGGACAATCAATACAGTCAGAACATGATAAACAAAGACAAAGAGTGTGTTATGTCAATATCATAAAGATCAGCAAAATCAAGGCTGTATTTGGGGGAGACTTCGGGGGTTTGCCCCCCCCCTGAAATGTTTGTCCGGCTCGTAAAAATGTAATCAAAATGCCTAAAAATATATTATTAATGGGTTTTTAAGTGTTTTCTCTACCCCCTACCCAAAAAAAAAAAAAAATAATAAATATCCTGGATACAGCCATGGTTGAAATACAACCAAAATGTGTTCTTTCTATTGCATAACATGCTATTAATAATGTAGATTTTGATGGATGTCAGTAAAAACTGAAAAATTAATAACAGGAATTACCATAATTTTTTTTTTTTTTTGCTACATGCTAAATTAAAACACTTCATTCAACCACTTCATTCAACGTTATATGACAGCCATAAAAAAAAGAAAAAGGAACTGTAGCACATACTCTTCATAACGATTGAAGAATAAAAGGTTGGCCCAAATCACCCAAACAAAAATTAGAAGTTGCCTTACCCGCACAGGGGTGCTAATTGGTCAATTTTGAGAAAAAACCAATTTGGTATTTTCATGACTAAACCAAAAAGTATTATCTCTGCCGTTATGAAGTGATTAACTGTGATTTTTTCCGCTAAACACAATTAAGAGCATTTCATTCATATGCAATAACACCAGCAACACCTATCAGTTCATAGGCAGAAAAAAGAAAAAGAGCTATTGCATGCACTCATTTGTGAGCGTTAAAGAAAAAAGCCCCCCCTCCACATCCCTTATGACAAAACTTGAAATTGCCTTGCCCAGCCAGGGATGCCAATTGGAAAATTAAAAATATATCTTCTTTGGTATTTTCATTACAAAATTGGAAAAAATATACCTCCTAGATTTAGAAAAAAAAAAATTTTGTCTTGCCTTTTTTCGAAAAATCTCCATCTCCCGCCTCCTATGTGTTAGTGAATTAACACGATGGTACTCATCTGCTAAGAAAATTTCCTCTTGAAGTTTCAATTTGATCCCCTAGCTTTGAGACAAAACAGGGCAGAATTACTACAACTGAGGGACTACTCATCTTTGAAGAAAAAATGTACCCTTCATCCTTCATCAAAATCTTTATGCATCTCTTCACATAAAATAGTCTAATACCGATTTTTTACCTATAAATTCTAACTTTAACTAACAAAAAAACATGTTCTCAATATATGTAGCTTGAATCAAGGACAAATATGCAAAGTGTGAGGCTAAAATCTATGACCCTGTTATTAAGACTGATGACTTTAGGGGAACAAACGAAAATAGTATGCTTAATCAGTCCCATGGGTGAGCTGGCCCCAGCAGCAGATCTCTTAACATGAGTGCTGAATTTTAGTTCATTGTCAATAGTGACACCAAGATTCTGCTCAAGATTTACAGATGAGAATGGGTGACATAAGAAAAACTAAGAGAAGCAAGAATTCTGTTTGCCAAAGTGAATGATATGGAACTTGGCAACATTGAATTCAAGAAGCCAGGCCTCAGCCCATTGACCCAGCAGTTGAAGATTATTCTGTAGCAGGGCGTGGTCTTCACATGACAAAGCTGGTCCAAGAAGCTTCAGGTTGTCTGCATAAAGAGATGATTTACTGCTCATAATGGAAGGAGCATCATTGATGAGGATATTAAATAGTGTAGGACCCAAAATACTTCCCTGAGGAGCTCCACTCAGAACATGCATAGAGGAAGAAAATATATGATCACCAGAGTCATTAAATAACTGCACACATTGAGATCACAAAAAAACAACAAAAAACAAGGATCCAGAGCAGGGATTTCTCTTCAAGCTTGACTACAAATAATTTAATTGCAAGTCGCGTGTGAGACACTTTGTCAAAAGCTTTAGAAAAGTTAAGCAGAATCATGTCAGCAGGCACCCCAAAATCAAGCAACTTGGTGATGTGATCATACAATTCAAGGGCATTGGTGTCAACAGATCTTCCTGGACAAAGGCCATGTTGGGAACTGTGTAAAACGTTATTTGCTTCAAGGTGTTTAACAACTGCAGAGTTGGTTATTCTTTCAAGAACCTTAACAACTGCTGATGTCATGCTAATGGGTCAATTAATTTTCAGCAAGGTCCTTTCTACCTTTTCAAACAGTTTGTGGCAACAAACTGTAAGTAAGGAGCAACCTGGCTCAAAAGTAACTGAAACTCTAAAAAACAGAATTTTGATACCAATAGGTAGGCTACATCAAAAGAATCAGATTTTTATGCTGGTTTCAAATATATAAGTTTCATCAAGTTTAGCCTTACCCATCAAAAGTTAAGCGCCTGAGAAAACATACCTTATTTTCAAAAAAAAAAGGGGAACATCCCCTAAAAGTCATAGAAACTTAATGAAAATCACACCATCAGGTTCAGCGTATCAGAGAACCCTACTGTATAGGTTTCGAGCTCCTATCTGCAAAAATGTGGAATTTTGTATTTTTTGCAAGGAGAAAGATAATGGATGCATGTTTATTTTTTTTATTTATTTTTTTTCCAGGGGTGATTATATCAACCCAGTGGTCCTAGAATATCTGGGGTGGCTCATTCGATCTCAAATTAGAAGTTATAGTGCCCTTTCTAAGTGACCAAAAAATTGGAGGGCAACTAGGCCCCCTCCCAAGCTCATTTTTTCCCAAAGTCACCTGATCAAAATTTTGAGATAGCCATTTTGTTCAGCATGGTCGAAAAATTTAATAACTATGTCTTTGAGGATGACATAATCCCCCAAAGTCCCCTGGGGAAGGGCTGCAAGTTATGAACTTTGCCCAATGTTTAAATATAGTATTGGTTGTTGGAAAGTATCCAGACGTGTTCAGAGGGGATTTTGTCTGGTAATGGGGGAGGGGTTACATGGGAGGATCTTTCCATGGAGGAATTTTTCATGGGGGAAGGGACACTGTTATGAAGGGGGCGCTAGATTTCCCAGCATTATTTCAAAACCCAATCAGAAATTAAATAAAAAAAAAACAAGTGTTGAACTGAAAACTTTTCAACATCAAAACTTAAACGAACAGGAACTATTATGTATATAATTGGGTTCACTCCCTAGTCAATACCCCACTCTTTACGCTAAAGTTTTTTTTAGTACTTTCATAAGAGCTATTTATTCCAATTAATGACCTTTGTGATTAAGGGATCATTCTTAAAGAATTGGAAAAAAATTCAAACTTTAGCATAAAGGGCAAGGTATTGACTAGGTTGCAAACCCCCTAATATACGCAATAAAAATATATGAATATAGAAGTTTGTTACGTAAGTTATGCATATTTATTACTAATAAAAACGTTCATAATAAAATTAAACAACTTTTGAGAAGGCCATTTAGCCAAAAAAAAGTAAAATTTATATGCAAATTTTGTTTTAATTATTCATGTCCGGTGAGCCAAAATCAAAACCTGCATTAATTCAAAAACGTTCAGAAATTAAATAAAAAAACAAGTTTTTTTTTACTGAAAGTAAGGAGCGATGTTAAAAACTTAAAATGAACAGAAATTATTCCGTATATGAAAGGGGCTGTCCCCTCCTCAATGCCTCACTCTTTATGCTAAAGTTTGACTCTTTCTCACAAACTCTATTTTTTTAAACAATAAAAAAAACTTTAGCGTAAAGAGCAAGGCATTGAAGAGGGGCAGCCCCTATCATATACAGAATAATTTCTGTTTGTGTTAAGTTTTAATGTTGCTCCTTACTTTCAGTTAAAAACTTAGTTTTTTTTATTTAATTTTTAAATATAGGAATGATATGTGCCAATCCAAAGGTAGTCTGGAAAGATTTAATGATAGCCTAATTTGAAAAGCAGGGAAAGAGGTTGACATAAAACTGTATAACATTCATGTAGGATACATAGTGAATGCCATCTGGACTGGCAGATTTATTCAGTTTGAGCAATGTAAGTTCCTTTAGAACCAACATATCGGTAATCAGAATTGGTTTCACCTTATGTGATACATTATATAAAGGAGGTGCAGGATAAACAATACTGGAATTAGAGGAAAAAATATATGAGAATTGTTTGTTAAAAATTTCAACTTTCAGCTCAGTATCAGCAACTAATTGACTATTGTGAAGGATATCTGGGACTGTCTGTCTGCTGCTACATTTTTGAGTGGCATAATACCAGAAAGATTTAGGTCTATCCTTAACTTCCTCAGCCAATTTTCCCTCTAACCTTCTCTTCAACTCCTTTATTTGGTTGGTTGTTTGATTACAAAAGATTTGAAGACTTTGAAAATTTTCTGTGGTCTTATTTCTTCTATAGCGATCCCATGCTCAGTGTTTTCTGTTGATTAGCTTGCTTACTTTAGTAGTTAAAAAAGGTAAACTTAATACCTGAAAAATTCTGGTGCAAGACTTTTCAACGTGCAGAATTCCCATTTTTACATTTGACAAACTAGCATCAATATCATCAGTAGCATAATAAGCTTTTTCCAGTTGGTATTGGCAAGTTTTTAAGAGACTAGTTTGTAGTTTACATATTTTTGTTGCTTAGAAGAGGGATGTATGGTAGGCAGACATAAATCCAAAATAATTACTACACAGTCACTATTACCAACAGGTGTGGCTATTACATTCTTAATAAGAAGAACAGTGTTACTATCCTTCTTATAGTGTAAGTATAATCAGATCAAGAATGTTGGAGACTTAACCTTTCCCAAGTCTTGTCAATCAAATGCTTTATAGACTGAGCTAGCAAAACTCGTTTTTTGTGTTAATATATACATACCTTTTATGTATTTATATATATAAAGATAAACAGGTTTCATGTAGGGTTTATGAGAATAGTCCAATATTCTATACAATACGTATTTGTAATATTAATTTGCAATTTATTCATGAGAAATCTATAAAAAAAAGAGTTGTCTAAATAATAAGACAATAATGAAGTTTGATGTTGATCAATATACATAACTCAATTATCAGTTTTACAAAACAACTTTAATTGTTTGTTATTTTATTTAGCAAAAAAGAATTGCCTATATAGTTATAAAATAATTAAGTTTGATGATAATCAATATAAATGATTCAGAACATTTCATTTATCACTTTTGCAAAACAAATTTATTTTTATTTTGCTTTTAACAGCAAACCTTTTTGCATACTCATACTGACAAATTAGTTTGCACTATTGACAATCAAATAAAAATAGTTGGCAGACACTCATCTTCACTGAATTTTTTTATAACTATTCCAAGTATTTATGATGCAATTGATAAAACAAATGTTTTTTTTTTCAAGCATAAAACTACCATAGGTCACCCTGAATAAATAAATAAAACCAAGAACAAACAGAAATTACAATAAATAACCGAGTCAAAATCAAAATGAACAGAAAGTAAGAGGAATAGAGCTGATGCCCCTCAAGCCTTCTAAAACATAATTTGTACTTCACTGATAAAAAAAAGCATTTAAATGCTCTAACAAATCCCAAATCTAACAAAAAGCTCTTTAGGCTAAAAAAAATCAAAAATTATTCACTTTCAAGAATGAATTCAGTATATATGTTAAACTGTCCATCCAAATTCTTTTTTTTTTAACAATCTTGGATGTGATGTTGATTTTGTTCTTCTTTTTTTGATATTATGAGAAACAAAAAACAGCTCAAAATAAGCAATTTCAGAGTAAAGTGGCAATTATGTTTTGGTCCTTAGAAGAAACAGGGGGTATCAGCCCTGCTCTTGTTGGTTTTGGCCTGTTTTGAGTTTGACTCAGTTATTTATTGTAATTTCTGTTTGTTTTGGGTTTTATCTATTTGTTAATGTTAGTTTATGATAGTTTTCTGCTTGAAAAATTGTTTGACCTTATGTCTGCTCATCTTTTGTTTAGCATACCTCTTTACTTTTCTTTGAAAAACTTAGTTTGTGCAAAAAAAAAATATAAAAAAATGCCTTAAAAAGTGGATGGAAATTAAATACTTTAAAACAATCATAGACTAATGCACATAAAGAAATGCAACCACAAACAAGCAAAGATTATAATTAATCATGAATCCCACAGAGAAACAAATCCAAATTGCCACAAAAATGGGTGGTGTTTCCACACCTCAAGCCCCAGAAAGGCTAGGGCAATTTATATTTTATTGAAAACTAAACCTACATTAAAAGTTTTTTTTTCATTCTAACATTAGAACTTTAATAAAGCACAAATTTCTAGAATTCCCTTTTGCATTTATTTTTTAATAGAAGTTGATGATAATTCCAATTTGAAAAAAAAATCAGCAAACTCATGAGTTTAGTCTAGGGTCTAGTGCAAATAAATAGCCAAAACTGAGTTTTTCTGCTACTTGTGTCTTATAGCCAAAGGTTGGTTAATGCTATTAAACAAAATTAAATATGATGAAAACATAATACTTTATCAACAAAATTAAGAAAACTACAGACCACATTATATTAAATACATAACCTGAACCAACCTAACCAAAATACCAACTAAATATTGAATTAAAATATAACTACAATGCAGTTTCCCACCAAGCCAAAGCTAATATTGTCTGGTATAAACAACCATTAAAACCAGTTATTGTGTGGAAAAGCTTTCTAATTTAGTTAATTATTAATTTAGTAAAAATATATAAGACGCAAATATGAAGTTTTGAAATACCACTTTTTATTAAGATAAGGAACATATCCTGTAAAGTTCTGTTTAACGGGAAATTGAGAAATTACCACTTCCTAGCGATTACGTGGGAAGGTGTGGTTGATAAAAATGTATAAAAGATACATTTTATTGGAAGGGAAAATCTTATATAAAATTTAAGCCAGACTGACCTCTGGTCCGTTGTTTTAGAAATACTTTGGAACTTTGTCTTATCATTGTAAGTGTCTAAGTATCTATTTATATATTATTGTTGTTTTTTTTTAGACTTGTAGTCTGCTTGGGACAGCCAGTCCAAGTAGACAAAATATATCTAATTATATTACACGTTTAATGAATAAAAGTATTGTATTTTAGACAACCTCTCTACGATCTACTTTTAGCCTCTCGAACATACCCAGTTGGTACGCCTCATTAGTTTGTTCATAGCCTAAGGCACGCTACCAAAGTTAAATTACCTTAGGGCCAGAGTTTATCTCCCCTATAAAGGGAGAATAAAGGCATCTACAACTACAACCCCCAAATACCATAGAAATACACTTCAAAACAACTGGTGGTCGCTACAAAAATTGGGTCGAGAAGGCTATATAAAAAAAATAGTAGACTGAAATAAAAATGGCTTTACCGGAGGAAAAAATGACTTCACTATTAACAGTACTTGAAAATGCAAAAATCATAGCCGAATACTTTGGAATTGTCAGTTGTTGAAGATTTTATCGAAAATTTAAAAATTTTTTACGATCTAACAAAAGCGTTCGAGAATTAGGTCAAAGAGCAGTGCTTTGCAGCCAGATTATAGGGAAGCACCCTGAAACATTTCGAGGCAATTAAGGAAAAAGAGCCCAAGGAAATCAGAACTATAATTGAATCTTTTAAAACAAGATTCATAGAGACAAGCATCTCCGAGAGGCTAAGAACAGAGGTAGTCACATTCGATACCTCAACTAGTATCAGGGAATATGCAGACAAAATTTATAGATCCGTGTGTTTACAATTAGAAAAAGGCGGAAATGACGAGACAATAAAGAAAGTACAACTACATACTTTTACCCAAGGGTTACCAAAAAAGTTATTAAGACTAATATTATCTCGGAAACCTGAAAATTTAGAGCAGGATATAATACTAGTCGAAACAGAGGTAAAAATTGACGAAGCTATAAAAAGTTTGACCAGACGTCAATAAATAACACGGGAGCCCAAGAAAGTATAAAATATGAAAGGGGACAAAAAAGGGTGAGCTTTGAGGAACCGAATCGTGAACCAAACAGGCACGACGGAGGCTGAAGGTCGCCGTCTAGAGGGATAGCTGACAGATTCCATGATCTTGAGAGAATAATAGCTAATAACTATAGAAAATATGGACACCCTCTCCCACCAAAGACAGATAGTTGGGGAGCCATCAAGGACAGATCAAAAATATTAAAAAATAACCAGGAAACAAACAAACAATTTAAGAGAAACCTTTATTGCTATTATTGTAGCAGACCAAACCACTATGCAGCAGATTGCTGGCATAGAATATGCAAAGAAGGCCAGACGTACAAGACAAGACACCAATTCAAAACCCAGGAGGACAGATATTTAGGAAGACAGGAAACAAATAATACTTGGAAAACACCTAATTATATTCCTGAATTTAGGCCCAGAAGACAAAAAGTTAACAATACCCAGGATCAAAGTAGCAACACTGAATAAAACTAGAACATTCCCAGAAGTTTTCAGCAAAAGAGTGGGCATTTAAACGGAGAAACCAGCCTGTAAGGGTCGACAGAGCTGTTTCCTTACAAAGACCCCTATATAGTTTAGAATGTTGTGATACAAATGCAAATAATAATAATCTACCGATTCTGCGTTGTTTTAAAATTGAGTGATTTCAAAATTTACCATGTTTACTAGATACAGGCGCATCTAAATCATTAATTCGAGAGGAAGTTTTTAATAGGTTTCCTCCTAGTGTCAAAAATCGAGTAAGCAGATGCCAAAATACCCTAACATCAGTGACAGGGCACAAGCTGACAACTTTGGGAGAATGTCCAATAAAATTCAGTGCAGGGGATAAAGAAATAACAGTAACAGTAATAATATGCAAGCAGCTACCATTTCCTTGTATTCTAAGAGTAGATGCCATCAGAAAATATGGGATTGTATGGGAACCCATATCCAATACAATCACAATAAACAAGGCAAATGAAAATAATAGGCAAATTTGCGTAACAACAAATAACGAAAGTGAAGATTCGAATTATAGCCTAAAAATCAGCGGGCTAATCACAATAGAAGGGGGAACGACAGCTGAAGTTCTAGCTACATTAAATAAAAAAGAAGGACAGGTTAAAACCATGGATGCCGTGATAGGGGGGTATACCATAAAGGAACACCCAATGATTTTCGTGGAAAATCAAGTTATAAAAATTAAAAATAGTATAAAATACTTAAAACTATCAAATCTAAGTAATAATAAAATAAAACTGAACCAGGTAGAACTTGGATCAGTGGAAGATTTCAAATTCAGAAATAAAATCTATAAGCAGTCCAGAATTAAGCGTAAACTTTACTAGCCACGAATATATATCCTCATTAAAACTACAACCATACGAGGAGTATGGAATGGCGAAAACAGATTATTTGCAACAATTTGATTTAAAACATTAACCGAACAACGTCAAAACTAGGGTAGAAAATATTTTTTGGAATTTCAAGCGGATTTTTGTAGGACACAAAATGGATTACGGATTAGCTCACTTTATAATGAAAAAGATACCCACAGAGGGCCCTCCAATAAAAAAGGCACCGTATAAAACACCTTGTTGTTTAAAGCTATGGCTAGAAAGACTAATAAAAGAAATGGAAGATCAGGGAATAATTAAAGAAAGTATTAGTGATTGGTGCTTTCCATTAGTAATAGACAGAAAAAAAGATAGTACCTGGAGATTATGTATAGACTTTAGATCACTAAATGCCGTAACAGTTAAAGACGTAATGAAGTTACCAAGAATTGATTCGATTTTAGATTCTTTAGGGGATTCAAAATATTACACTAGTTTTGATTTAATAGCAGGATATTGGCAAATCACTTTAGATGCAGAAACTAAGCATAAGGCTACAGTAATCTTAGACGATGGGAGATCGTTCAAATTTGAACTTATGCCGTTTGGCTTATCATTTACTCCAAATTGTTTTACTCGCCTAATGAATTTGGTGTTAAAAGATAACAAACCAGGAAGGAAAAAGGATACTTTGGCTTATTTAGATGATGTAATTCTGTTTAATAAAAACTTGGAAGACCACTTGGTTGGACTTACTTGGTTGGAAAATACTGGAAAAGTTTGAAAAAGCAGGTTTAAAATTAAAACCAGAAAAGTTAAAAATAGTAGTACCAAAATTAGTATTTCTTGGACACCAGCCTCCTAAAGATAAAAAAGCTGCAGATCAGTTTGTGGGTTGTTAAGCTATTTCAGACGATAAATAAAAAATTATGCCAAAATAGCACAACCTTTGACGAACCTTTTAGAGAAGTCAGGTACATACTAATGTCCAAAAGAAGCAAAACAAGCGCTAAATTAAATGAAACGGCGATTATTATTGGCACCAACAATAAAACTACCAAATGTGTCACAAGACTTCTGTTTGTAAATAGAGGCTTTAGGGTACGGTATAGAGGCCAGATTATTAAACATAAATTCTGAAGGAGTAGAGTTAAGAGTTCAATACTACAGTAGGTGACTGACGGAAGCAGAAAAAAAATACTCGACAGATAGAAGGGAGGGAGATTTTAGGAGTCGCAGTATTTGCAGAATATTTTCGACAATTTTTACTTGTAAAAAAATTCATTTTACGAGTAGACCAAAAATCATTAATTTGGCTACATTCAATGCAAAATACTTCAACCCGGCTGACACGGTGGATATTGCGTCTGCAAGCATATTCGTATACCCCAATATATATAAAGGGCCGTACAAATATTTTACTAGACTATTTGTCACGAAATCAAGAAAAGGAAGAAAATGTGATAGCAACCATCCAGAACGAACTGGAAGGGGTAGAAATACTGTCTAATGAAAATATTTCGAAGCATCAAAATAAAGATGATTTTTGTTTAGCAATGAAATCCTTTTTATCAAAAGGAGCGGAACTGCCAGAGCACTTTAAACATTTTTTAAAGGATTTAGATAATTTTGATCTGGACGAAAGTAAAAATCTTCTTGTAAAATACCATAGACCATCGCAAGAATATAGAAAAAATGACTTAAAAATTATTCCAGTAATTCCAAAATCTCTGGAAGGAGAATTTTTACAGATGGCACATCCAACGATTGGCTGTCACATGGGAGAAGCAAACCACTATGGGGAGACTGAAGGGAAACTTTTATTTTCCAAAAATGTACTCAAAAGTAAAAGCTTTTATACAAAGCTGCCAAGAGTGCGCCAAACAAAAGTCGCCACCAAAGACCCCTAGGGCTGAATTAGGTCACCCCACCCCACCCCACCCCATCAGGGGTAGGAGAAATAATGGCAATAGACAATTGGGGATCTGGGGGAAGTTTACCAGTTTCCAGGAAAGGAAATAGGTGCGTACTAACCGTAGTAGACCATTTTAATTCATATTTATACGCTTTTCCAATTAAAGTTGAAAAGACAAAAACTATTACGAAAGTTTTGATCAATGACCTATTTGTGGAACACGGGACTTTCTCTAGAGATTCACATAGCGATAATGTGCCATGTTTTAGAGCCAAATGATTAGACGAAATTAAAGAATATCTGGGGGTTAGACGATGGTTTACCTCTTCATATATGGCAGCAGCTAATGGGAAGGTTGAACTTCAGTATAGAGAGTTAGCTTAAATGCTGGGAATACTTGCAAGAGAGTAAAATGATAATGGGGATGAACATTTACCATTTGCAGTCTTTGCGATCAATACGGCTTTTTCACGTACCTTAAAAGAAACGCCATTTTTTTTGCAACATATAAGAGATCCCAGAATTTGTTTAGATGAAATACAAAATGACAGAATATATTACAACCTAGACCAATATAAGCAAGAAATGGTGATGCGAATGAAAAAAGCTATGGAACAAGTTAAAGACAATATGGAAGATACGAAAACAGAACAAAAAGAAAAATATGACAGAACAAGCAAAAATAAAACAAGTTACTGTTTAGAAGATTTGGTTTATGTTTACAAAACTAATCTGGAAGGAACAAAAAAGTTAAAACCGAAATGGGATGGACCCTACAGGATTATAAAAATTCTACCAAATAACTTAAAATATGTTCTAAATCATCAGTAAAATAAATATGAAGAAATAGTGCACATCCCGATGATGAAAGGGATATTGTTCAAAACTTAGAAAAACAGCACCTTAATATCGAAAAGAAGCAAGAGGGGAACCAATCTCATAAATATATATTTGATAATGATATGAATTTATGGCTTATATAATGAAAACTACAGGTCGAACAAGGAGAAGGAATATTTAGCCCTGTCTACAAAAGTTCCACAACAAACAAGAAAAAAAAAGGAAAAGTTCAATAATCATCAGATACTAGCAATGAAAGTGACAGACAAGAGCCTCAAACACAACCTACTGGTTTAAGACATAATAAACCAGAGGTTAGATCCGAATAGGAAGAAAAGTTGGAAGAAACCAAATAAATATCTGATTTTCGTACACTAGACTCACCTAAATTCGTAGCACAAAAATGACTTTTGGAAGAGATGCCATCTACCACACGCAAGGGAACAGAATGCGACACCAAAAATTCTTCGACAAAAACAGATATAGGTAAACCTGGGCTATCCCCAAGAAAGCCTTCTTGAAGAAAAAAATTATGAAGAATAGAAAAGAAACCAAAGCGGCAGCAACAAGTTCCTTTGTCAGCAGCACAAGTCGCTAAAACACGTATGAAAAAGGCCAAACATCAAGAAAGACAACGGTTAAAGATATATGACGAGGCGACAAAAAAACACTCGGACTTAGAGCCTTGAAAGCCACATTATAGAGACAACGGAAAAACTTGCCAATATAACAAAGAAGAAAAGCAAAAATTTGAAGTCCAGAACTTAGACCAGGAAACGGAGAAAGGCAGAACAAGCAGGGCCCCAAGCAGATTAATATTTGAATAAAACAATAATAAAAAAAAAATATTAAATAAAAATCAAACGAGAATAAAAAGCCTCTAAAGAAATATCTAAATTTTCTTTTTAATCGGTATATAAATAACATCAAGTTTTCCTTCAAATATATATCGCCAGTAAAAAAATTATGACCGTCACATTCTAACGCTAAATTAATAGCTCCGATCTGAAGTGACATCATAGGTTCCTGCAAAACTTTTGTTTCCGATACGAGATAAGACTTCGCGAGCGGTATAATGTCAAGACTTGTCAAAACAAATTAGGCTTCGCTTCAAAAAAAAAGGAAATAAGTAAGGCCACGTAACTTTTAAATGGGTGTAGTGAACCTAATTAAATTATACATATTTAGAATCAGCATTAAAAGGCGATTCTTTTGATATGTATATTGAAAAAAAAAATTTGGGGGGGATAATAAAAAAAAAAAAAAAAAAAAAAACCAAGGAGGTTAGTCTACTGAAATAGGGTCATTGGAAGCTAGCAAATTGGGAGTTGAGCTCAACCACTGCTGGCCTCTCGTTGTTAAGTACATGCAATGCATCTGCTGACCTTTGACTCTCTGAGGTGACACATTCAGTTGAATTTAAAAAACAATTGTTTTTGAAGAATTTTTAAATACTTATAATAGGAAAAACAAAAAGAGTTTACATTAAGTGCGCACTACATGTACAATCTAACTGTAATCTTTTTAAAAATAGTAGAAGATATGATAAATTCAACAGCTACCAATAAGGACGGTATACATAAACAAGAAGCCGTAGATAGAATGGGTCACAATTTAAAAGTATAGCACAGCATAAAGCAAAGTTTTTCTCGGGTATAATTAATTTCACATATTAAATAAATTCACAACAAACCATTAACAGAAATTATAGGGCGAGGACATTGCAGGTGAAAAACACCAATGACAGGACCGTTTGCATTTAAAAACAAAAACTGCTTAACGTCTTGTCATTGGGGGGGATCCACCAAACTAACCAAATAGATATTAGAAATATCGGTCAAACTGGAGAAGGTTTGGGCTGAATGTTCGGGTGAAATTCCACGTGCTAAGAAAAAAAAATGGCATGTGGGTAATTTTACCCGGACACTAAACCCATAAAACTTGTAGAACAAGGTAATATTCAAAATATCACGAAAGGGACAAATTACACTCAATGACTGTATAAAACTAAGGCGCAAATTAAAATGAGGAAAAATTCCAGACACGAATAATATATAAAAAAAAATTATAGGGAAACCGCAAAAAGATAAACCCTATATCTAAACAACTTTTAGCACGACATAGGCACTAATTTTTGATAAAATACCAAAGACATGGAGTATGTGTCTGCGATGAAAACCACACAATTTTGTGGAAATCAGGATATCGTAAAACGTACATTTTTATGAATAAATGAGAACTAGAAATTTCGGAGCAAAACTTAATTAAAACCGTTCAAAAAAAAAAATTAGCTGAAAAACTACAGTACTTTTCTACCACAAAAACTTTCGAAGAAAAAAATTTGCATAATTTCAAAAAAAATACAGGTTGCAAAAAATTAGACAAAGACCCCCCCCCTCTTAAAACTAGGGAGATAATGAATTTGACCATAAAATGCAATTAGGATTATAACTTGTTAATGTTATAGAAAAAGAACATGGAATACGTAAATATAGGCTTTAAAAAAAAAGACATATTTTACTGAAAAAGCGGGAAAACACTTGAAAAAACCATTAGGCTCCATTGAAGTAACGAATCAAAAAAAAAGAGAAGGGTTCAAGTTGAAAATATAGCAAGACGGAAGTGAAGTAAAAGAAATTGGGTGACAAAAGGACACAAGTTGGTCGAAAATTTAAGGCAAGACCACTTAAAGTTGGGAAGTTAAAGCGAAAACAGTTATGTTTGCTTATATGTCTTAAAATAAAAAAACTACCATACGTAAAAAAAAGAAATATGGAGATAAGGATATATTCCTTGGAAAAGAACCACCTTTTTACAAAAGGGAAGAGCCTATGGGAAGATTGTAGCTACAAATAAAGAGTGCAGATATACATAATATATTGTTGTGTTTTGTGTTCTTAATAAACCTATTAGATTGAACAGAATCACAAGGAAAACTGCTGTTGAACCTAACAGACGCTTTTAATGGTGATCAAGCACCAAATAGATATTACTGAGGTGAGGGCACAACAAGAAGGTAAAAAGTCAGAAAATTCCATCTCAAGCTTTTTCAAACTGATTTGCAAGCTACAAACTTAGCTATTGTTGAATATATTTTTGAAAAAAAAGATATATATTGTTTTAGAAAAGGATAAACCTTGCATATGTGAATGACTACTGTTAACCCTAGTATTATGCAAAAAAAACTTGTCTCAGGTTTTTGACAACCCTTGAGCACACGTAGCGCGTAGCGCATAGACGTAGTGTGAGTTTTTTTTTGCGCATCGTAGCGCATAGAACTGTAATTACATTTGCAAACTCGTGTTACTAAGAAATGAACAATAAATCGCTCCCCGGAAAAAAAGACTTACCTAGATGGAAATAGAAAGAACCGCTTATTATAAAGGCTTATTAGCCTCAACTTGGGGATATTTCATAACTGCTATCGTGATCATGGGATTAATTCTGTCTGCAAAAACCATAATATATCGCAAAGAAACTTAAAAAAAAAAAAAAAAAAAAAAAAAAAAAAACTTATCTACAAACGCAGACAATTCGATTGGCACTATGATTTCATGAATATGAAAGTAAAAGAGAAATCTATGATTGATATTGAAGAGATTTTATTACTGTGTCAGCAATAATACTTGTTACTAATGTAAATAAATTCGCAATTCGAGTGTTTACAGTAAAAAAAAAAGAAAAAAAAAGAGTTATACCACTTTTTAAGTTGCTTTGCGAAAAATCGACGTTTAAAAAAAAAAAAAATGCTTGATGCTTTAAAGTATTTTTGTTACTTAACATAATTGTGTAAGTTATTACACAATGCTTATAAATATATATATATATATATATATATATATATATATATATATATATATATATATATATATATATTATGTTTTTATCAACTTTAAGTTTTAACTAGTGATTTAATGTTTATGTAAATGTTTGACCTCGAGTCAACGTGTTAAAAATTTTCATTGTGAAATAATCTGTTTAGTATTAAGTTTGAAAGAATAATCAAGTAAGAAACATAACGTTTCGATTTAAGCGGGAAATTATTTTTGAAGTAATTAAAAAAGTGAAGAAAGTAATTAAAAGTTATTAACTTTCGAATGCATTGATATATACGAAAATTGAGTGTTTCATTCTGCTATATATGTAAAAATGTATGCTTTATATGTATACTTATGTGGATATTTATTTTAGATACAGCATTAGCTTTTTTTTGGGGGGAAATCAAATTTTTCGTAGCATCTTTTCGGATCCAATTTTCCTTCAATCATATTTTTTTATACATTTTGGGAAGTAACAAATTTTGAAGACACTTCAAATATATCCTGATACTATCATCGCTTACTCAATGAACTGAAATTTTGGAAACTATAGCGGTAATAGAGACTTTACTACAAGTTCGTCAGAAAGTGAGATAAAAACAGAACTTAATTTAGGCCTAAAAAATATGCTAAATAGCCAAATGGATTATGTTATTGAAATACGTGAAAATGCTTTGTGCTGGAAAAAAAAATATGTGAAAATTAAAAAATCAAAATATTCTGTGTAATTTACCCAAGGCATTTCTAAAACGAAAAATAAACGGTATATTAAACAAATCTAACATATAAATTAAATTATTAATGGGAATTAAATCTAAACTAAAAAAATTCATAAGACATTTATAATAGAAATCTTATTTAAGCAAAACTACTAATATAATATTTAAGCCGCTTGGGGTCAAGTGAAACAGAAGATGCATAGAGTAAAAGAGAGATTGTTAGTCCTATAGACAGATAAAAAGAGAAACAAGGATGAATTTAAAATTGAAATCCTTCGACAAAAAAAAAAAAAAGAACATGGCCAATAATGGACCAGAAACATAACCCTAAGGAAACCCATTGAGGGTAGATGCACATCATGACCCAAAGATGGCAGCAAAATAGCTGTAAACGAAATTAAGTTGTTTTGAAAGTAAAATATTGAGAATTGGGACAATTCTTCTTTAAATGGGGAGTATTGTGGTAAAGCTTTCTAATTTAGTTAATTATTAATTTAGTAAAAATATATAAGACTCAAATATGAATTTTTAAAATACCACTTTTTATTAATATAAGGAACATATCCTGCTAAGTTCTGTTTAACGGAAAATTGAGAAATTACCAATTGCTAGCTATTACGTTGGAAGGTGTGGTTGATAAAAATGTATAAAAGATACATTTTATTGGAAGGGAAAATCTTATATAAAATTTAAGCCGGACTGACCTCTGGTCTTCTTTTTTAGAAATACTTTGGGACTTTGTTTTATCTTCGTGTATCTAGGTATCTATTTATACATTATTGTTGTTTTTTTTAGCATTCTGCTCTATTGAGAACAACAATTCAAAGTACACACAATGCATTTGAATATATCACAGGGTAAATGAATAAATTCTCTATATTTTCGACAAACTATCTACGATCTACTTTTAGCCTCTTGAACATACCCAGTCAGTACGCCTCATTAGTTTGGTCATAGCCTAAGGCACGCTACCAAAGTTTAATTACCTTAGGGCCAGAGTTTATCTCCCCTATAAAGGGAGAATAAAGGCATCTACAACTACAACCCCCCAATACCATAGAATAACACATCACAACAATTGTCTATGTTTGTAATACAAGATCTTGAGTGCGGGGGCTATAAGACAAAAGTACTATATTTCCTATGTATTTTTCCATGTTTCATTTTTGTTTCAACCTTTTTATTCATAAACTGAATCAAAGCTAACAAAATGAAGAAACAGAAAAACACATGGAATATATGTAATTTGGGCTGTATATTTGCAAAGTAGGAGGGTTGGAGGGTAAAATATAGTGGAAGTGCCTTCAAAATGTGAACTAAAATTTTCAATAAATTTAGAGGTTTAGATTAGGCCTACTGACCAACAAATAAGGTGAATATACCACTCAATGCATTAAATCTCTTTCTAAATATAATAGTGTTTTACTTGGAAATTCAATTTTAAGTCTTTTATGGACCTTTGAAGATTTTACTTTTTCTCTTATTTTACTTTTTTTTTCTGATATAAATGGGAGGTAAGTTTAAACTTTACCCCCACCCCTTAATGTACAAATATATACCCTGAATTGGTATATAGGGGTGGGGGTAAAATTCATTTACAACAAAAACGATTATTATATTTGAAAAAAGGCACTGAGTGGTATATTCACTTTATTCGTAAGTTTCCATTTATCCATTTTCAAATGTTCTATATATTTAGGTTAAGTTAGGTTAGCTAGATGGCTCTTGTGTGTTTGTTATAAAATAATTTTCAAGACTTGGAGAATTGACATAAATATTGAAGAATGTGATTAAAAACTGGAAAAACAAGGGAAATAATGAGGATAAAGGTTCTCCCCCTGGATATGTTAACTATATTATTATGCATATTGTGAAGCAAGAATTGTCTTCTTAAAATGTCTCCATATGACCAGGACTGGTCAAACACATATACAAAGAATTGTCATAGCCTAAATATTGAAAAATGTGATTAAAAAACTGGAAAATCAGGGAAAATTGTGATGATAAAGGTTTGTCCCCTGGAAAATATGTTGGTAAATTTTTACCAAATCATATTATTGAGTTAGGAATAAAGTGAATGCACCATTTGATGCCTTTCTTTATGCTGATTATGAATATAATAATCATTTCTATTGGAAATGAATTTCAGCCCCCCCCTTAACCTAACCCCCATATGTGCAAATATAGGTAAATTTTTACCAAATCATATTATTGAGTTAGGAATAAAGTGTATACACAATTTGATGCCTTTTTTATGCTGATTATGAATATAATAATCATTTCTATCGGAAATGAATTTCAGCCCATCCCCCTAACCTAACCCTCACCCACCATGTGTGCAACTATATATCTTGAATTTGAATATATAGGGGGGGGGGGGGCTAAAATTCATTTCCAATAGAATGTTGTTATATTCTTAATCAGCATAAAAAAAAGGCATCAAATGGTATATTCACTTTATTTGAAACTCAATAACATGATTTGGTAAAAAATAACCCAAATATATATCCTGAATTGACATATATAGGGGGGGAGGGGATAAAATTCATGGTTAAGTTCTACCCAATCATATTATTGAGTTAGGAATAAAGTGAATACACTGTTCGATGCCTTTTTGTATGCTGATTATGAATATAACAATCATTTCTATTGGAAATGAATTTCAGCCCCCCCCCTATATATGCCAATTCAGGGTATTTCTACATTAGGCGGGGGGGGTGGGGATAAAGTTTAAACTTACCTCCCATTTACATCAGAAACAAAATTTGCCCCACACCCCCCCCCCCGAATGTGAAAATATATTTCCTGAATTGGAATATATAGGGGGGGGGGGCTAAAATTCATTTCCAATAGAAATGGTTGTTATATTTGTAATCAGCATAAAAAAAAGGCATAAAATGGTATAGGCCTATTCACTTTATTTTAAACTCAATAATATGATTTGGTAAAAAATAACCCAAATATATATCCTGAATTGACATATATAGGGGGGGAGGGGATAAAATTCATGGTTAAGTTCTACCAAATCATATTATTGAGTTAGGAATTAAGTGAATACACTGTTTGATACCTTTTTGTATGCTGATTATGAATATAACAATCATTTCTATCGGAATTGAATTTCAGCCCCCCCCCTATATATGCCAATTCAGGGTAGGCTATATATTTCTACATTAGGGGGGTGGGGTAAAGTTTAAACTTACCTCCCATTGACATCAGAAACAAAATTTGCCCCCACACCCCCCCCCTAATGTAGAAATATATACCCAGAATTGGCATATATAGGGGGGGGCTGAAATTCATTTCCGATAGAAATGATTACTATATTTGTAATCAGCATAAAAAAAGGCATAGAGTGGTATATTCACTTTATGCTTAAGACAATAATATGATTTGGTAGAACTTTATCAAATTCATTTCCTATAGAAATGGTGGTAAATTTCTACCAAATCATATTATTGACTTACCCATAAAGTGAATATACCACTCGATGCCTTTTTTATGCTGATTACGAATATAATAATCATTTCTATTGGAAATGAATTTCAGCCCCCCCTATATATGCAAATTCAGGGTAGGCATTAGGCCTAGCCTATATTTCTACATTAAGGGGGGGCAAATTTTGTTTCTGATGTAAATGGGAGGTAAGTTTAAACTTTAACCCCACCCTCCTTAATGTAGAAATATATACCCTGAATTGGCATATATAGGGGGGGGGCTGAAATTCATTTACAATAGAAATTAGTATTATATTCGTAATCAGCATAAAAAAAGGCATTGAGTGGTATATGCACTTTATGCGTAAGTCAATAATAGCCTATGATTTGGTACAAATTTACCGAAATGGTTGTTATAGGCTATTTGTAATCACCATAAAAAAAAATGTATTGAATGGTAGGCCTATAGGCCTATTCACTTTATTTGAAACTCAATAATATGATTTGGTAAAAATTTGCCAATATTTTAATCAGGATTATTATGCATATATGAAGTAAGAATTGTTTTCTTAACATTTCTCCATATGACCAGGACTGGTCAAGCACTTATATCCAAAGAAGTTATCAATGCTAAATAAGTTATTGAAAAATGGTTAAAAACCTATCACTGGCTAATAGAAAAGTTGTTGAAGAATAATGTGTTCCAAAAAAACTTATTTATAATAATTCCAACCTCATTTATTAGGCCAGTTCCAGTTCCAGAATTTGACCACTGAAATATAATATAAATATAAACCGTTTTCCTAATGTTTCAATTTAAGTGTGCGTTTTTCGTATGCCGTAGAATAAATATTGCACTTAACTTAGCGATTCGAAACATTGCCGTTGACTTTGCCGTAACAGTAACGTCAAATTTGTTGGAAACAGTCTGAATTTGACTCGTCACGGAGATTACTTTTTAATCTCTAACAGTAGACGAAAATTTGTTTTTCATTAAACAAAATGCTTATGTTTTTACTTCAGATCATAGTACCAGAATATATGGATATTTATAATATTTTGTTATGCAGAAATACCCAAAAACTGATCTTGACTTAGAACTGACAACCCAAACATCTTTATAATCACATTGCAATATCAGTAGGCTATCCCCTGGAAAAACTACATTTCATAAAGAGGATCTTAGTTGCCTAATTGTCTTCAAAGTCCTGTGGACATGGTCGGTCCAGCAACAGCGGGAACGAGAACGTTTCAAAAATAAAAGCGAAGAAGAAAGAAATATTACGCTTGAAGAGCAACGCCATCGGAATCTTTGACGCCAACAAACTGTTGTGCAAAGCCAATAAAACCTAAAAAGATGCAGTAAACTATGCAAGTGTTAATTATAAGTAATTGGGACCCTTCAACATCATGTGTACTCATTGTGGAGTCACAAAGTCACATTTTCCAACAAGAAAAGTAGCTAATAAAGGTGATTCAATTGAAGGTTGCCACCTAATTGATGGAATTACATTGCTACCCGTACAATTTACACAACGATTATTTTAGTCAATTATAAAACATCATTTGCCCTCTAAAGAGTTCGACAAACAAATACGAAACTTAAGCTCATGTTTTTTAGCTTCATTCGACATAAGTGATGATCAAGCGATCGACAGTCGCAATACTTACAGCTTCAAAATAGCTGGATAAATTTATCAAAATATTAATTTAGTGACAGACTAAATTAATATTTATTTTTGTGATAAATTTATCAAAATATTAATTTAGTGACAGACCCTTCACTGACCCCTAAAGGTGATTTTGAACCACATGCCACATGTACACAACCAGATATACTTTCCGAGCCCCAATAAAGGTGCTAAAGAATACTTTGCACATCCATTAAACTAAAAGATCCTATGTGCCACTTGTCACGTAAAGTGAAAAGCGACAATGAGGATCAAAATAAAAAAAAGCCCGCCGCGTAGCCGTTGGTCTCCCTGTACTGTATACATACTCAAATCTAAATATATATATATATATATATATATATATATATATATATATATATATATATATATATATATATATATAATATATATATATATATATATATATATATATATATATATATATATATATATATATTAAGTTCCGTTTTTCTTACCACATAAGGCAAGCAGATATTCTTATGGGATTAAAGAATGATTTAAACGTATTTATTGATAATTGGTGCAAGAAGGAGAAAATTATTAAAGATAGATTTCAGAATTGGATAAATTTGATTTTGACTAGTGTAAGAAATAGCCTGTATAGAATTAATCTTACAGATTCTTTGAAAAAACCAATATTTTATAATGCCAATATGAAACAAGCAATTGCTAATATACAGAATGAATTTATAATTGTACCAGTTGATAAAGCTAGTAATAATTTTGCCATAATTTGTCAGAAACTCTTTGGGATATTTTATCAAAAGAGTTACAAACAACAAATACATACGAAAAGGCCCATATGGAGGAGAATAGTTTAACTGAAAATATAGAAGAAAGAATTTGAAAAATTTCAATATTAAAATAAATGATAATGAAAGAAAGTTTCCTTTCTTATATTGGACGATAAAATTTGATAAAAATCCACCAAAACCACGTTTTATTGCTGGGGCAGCAAGGTGTCCAACCAGAATTGCGGCTACTGATCTATCTTTAATTTTAGGAGAAATTAAAAATAAATTTAAAGCATATTGCTCCGGAATTAAAAAATTTTCTAACTTTAACCCATATTGGAGTGTTAATAACTCGTTACAAGTGATAGATTCTTTGGTGAATGTTTCAGCTAAAAGAGTCGATTAATTTGATTTTAATAATTTTTATAAAAAATTTTCACAAAAATTAGTATTCGAAAAATTGAAAACCGTGATAAAGAAATCTTTTCTTTTGTCTTATTAGACAAAAGAAAAGGATTTTTGAAAATTGATACTTTTAATAAAAAAGCCCGATGGACGAATTTCTTTAGAAGCACTATTAATTCAAGATGTTATAGCTTGGATATGGTATGCGATTTATTGGAATTTGTTCTATTTAATACATTTATAAGATTTAGTGGGAATTTATATAAGCAAACTGTAGGTATTCCTATGGGTGGGAATGCAAGTCCATTCATAGCAGACCTGTTTTTAAGTCAATTAGAATATGAATACATGATAAATAAAAATAGCCCAAGCAATGTAAATATAACATTTCAAATAATAAAAGATATCTGGACGATCTCTTGGTAATAAATTGTGCAGAGTTTATTGAGATTTCAAAAAATATTTATCCACAAGAGTTAATTCTTGAGCCTAGCTATGGGATGGGACACTCCGACCATTTCTTAGATTTAAATATTAATATTTCAAATAATAATAAATTAGTTTTTAAATTATATAATAAAACGGATGATTTTAATTTTGAAGTAATTAATTTTCCATATCTTGAAAGTAATATACATTCAAATATTACTTATTCGGCTTATTATTCCCAATTATTTAGGTATGCAAAAATATGCAGTAATTACACAGATTTTAAAAATAGATGTAAAAATCTGAGGGAAAAACTGATCTTAAGAGTTTTTTCAGCCAAAAAAATGAGTCGTCAATTAAAAAAATTTATTTTAATGTATCATGAAATATTAATTAAATATAAAAAAAATTATAAGTAAATAATTAATTTTCTGTTATTCTATTATATCTTGCGCTTTTTTTTTTTTTTTTGGATGTTTGAGTTTCTAGGGGTTTAAAAAAATCTTGAGGATATTTAAATTTGTAATTGGTTACAGATACTAATAAAATATACATCTGGACATGTCTTCATTTGTTCCAGAATGGTCTCTTTCAGTGACCTCTGGGATTTTACTATGGAAACATTGAAACACTTTTTGTATGTAATTTTTAATAGCTTGACTAGTATGCATGTATTTCACAGGTTTTACCTGACACAGGGTTACCATATAGATCTTATGGTAGAGGCGCCACCGTGCTTGGTAAAGAATGTAAAGCCTCGAAACCCGTTAAGGCCGGTGGTATTTCTTCTGATGAGCCCTAAATGGAAGGTTTTACTTGGAAATATTTTGCTAGATTTAAGGTGCTTTTGCTGGTAAATTTACAACGACTTACATTTATTGATGACAACTTTGCATGGATTTGGACTTTTCTATTTGGTTGATGGTTTGGGTATATTGTTTGGTCCTAGGTAGTTGGATGGATGTGTAAGGTGAGAGCCTAGTTCAAGTGCACATTTGTCTCAATTGCTGGATTAGGACGACAGTTTTTTTTTTTTTTTTTTTTTTTTTTTTTTGTTTTTTTTTTTATGTCAATGTAATTACACTACATATATATACATATATATATATATATATATATATATATATATATATATATATATATATATATATATATATATATATATATATATATATATATATATATATATATATATATATATATATATATATATATATATATATATATATATATATATATATATATATATATATATATATATATATATATATATATATATATATATATATATATATATATATATATATATATATATATATATATATATATATATATATATATATATATATATATATATATATATATATATATTTATATATTACCCTCCAGTCACTTTTGAATAACAAAAAGGGCACAAGCCCTTCTAATATCCGATAGAATAGGCGTTTTTCGAAGTTTCTACGAAAACAAATGGCCATGTTAAAATTTCTATCAGAAGCACTACGGGAAAATACGAGGTTAGGGGGGGGGGGTATTCACCCTCCGATCACCTTGAATCTAAAAAAGGGCACTAAAACTTTTGATTACCAATCCAATGAGCACCGCCTCCGAAGTTTATAGGATCACCCTGTTTATATACATCTTATATACCCCCAGGCCATAACGTACCTTGCCTGAGGGCTAGAAGGAGGGGGGGTTATCCCAAAAAACAAAATTTGTGGTCCTTTCAATTGTGCCGAACAAAACGACTATCTCAAAATTTTGAAGGGATGTGTTTGGGGAAATGGTGGGTGTGGGAGGGGGGTTAGTTGCCCTCCAATAACTTTCGACTATTAAAAAGGGCACTGGCCCTTTTCAATTTCCAATCGAATAGCTGTTTTCGAAGTTTCTGCGACAAAAAATGGGCATCTCAAAATTTCTATCAGATGTATTTCGGGAAATTATAACGTAAGGGGGGGGATGCACCCTCCGATAACTCTGAGTCTTAAAAAGGGTACTGGAACTTCTTATATGCCCCCAGGGAATAACTTACAACTCTTACCCTGAGGGGTATGGAGGAGTTGCCATCCTCAAAGACATGATTTTCGGATCTTTCAATTATGAAGAATAAAATGGGCATCTTACAATTTTATTGAATGTGTTTGAGGAAATGGTGGGCGTGGGAGGGGGGTTAGTTCCCTTCAATCATTTTGGAAATCATAAAGAGCACTAACCCTTTTAATTTCCAATCAAATGAGATCAGTTCAAAGTTTCTAAGACAATAAATGACCATCTAAAAATTTCTATCAGATGCATATCGGAAAAATATGATGTGGGGGGGGTATCCCCCCTTCCTTCACTCTGATTCTCAAAAAGAACATTAATAGTTCTTATTAGCAATTAAATGAGCCCCCTCCGAAATCTTATACGGTCAACCCTTATATATAAATCTTAAATGCTCCAAGGGCATAACTTACAACCCTTGCCCTAAAGGCTTTGGAGGGGGGTTTGTCATCTTCGACTACATAAATTTTGGATCTTTCAACTACGTTGAACAAAACTCTATTTCAACATTTTGATTGAATGTGTCTGGGGACATGGTGGGTGTGGGAGGGGGGTTTGCTGCCCTCCAGTCACTTTCGACAGCTAAAAAGCGTACTAGGCTTTTCAATGACAAGTCCTTCTATACTAAGCGCCCTGATCTAAGACAAAAATAATAATAATACATTATACCCACATCGCTCTTTACTTAGGCAGCGCTATTGCGCAACCTATGATATTCCATCAAATAGGCTAGGGAGGAAAAGACTTTCCTGGACTTAGATTATCTTCATGATTTAATCATCCTAGATAAAAGCGGGGGCAAAATAAATGACCTTTTAGAGGTTTTGCAAGTTTAGGGTGCTAGGATAGGTCTAAAAATTGTTGTTAAGAAGACTAAGTTGCTAAGGCTAGGAAAAAGTTACGATGGAAAAGGTCACATTGGGCAACAAACAGATTGATCAGCTTCACTTACCTTGGTAGTATTATTAGTAAAGACAGTGGAAGCAGTAAAAGTATTGAGGCAAAATGTTTCCAGTATTGAGGGGGTTTAATGTCAGTCTTTACTTTTATAAAGACACCGTAAACAAAAAACATTCCAGACACCGTTTCCTAGGGGCTAGAGAGGAACAAACTTTTCCTCCCTAGCCCTTGTGGGGGCGAAATGAATGAAATTTTAGAGGTTTTGTAAGTTCAGGGTGCTAGAATAGGTCTAAAAGTTACTGTTAAGAAGACTAAGTTGCTAAGGCTAGGAATTTTTTAAGATGAAAAGGTTACATTGGGCAACAAAATGATTGATCAGCTTCACTTACCTTAGTAATATTATTAGATTCTCAAAAAGAACATTAATAGTTCTTATTAGCAATTAAATGAACCCCCTCCGAAATCTTATACGGTCAACCCTTATATATAAATCTTAAATGCTCCCAGGGCATAACTTACAACCCTTGCCCTAAAGGCTTTGGAGGGGGGTTTGTCATCTTCGACTACATAAATTTTGGATCTTTCAACTACGTTGAACAAAACTCTATTTCAACATTTTGATTGAATGTGTCTGGGGACATGGTGGGTGTGGGAGGGGGGTTTGCTGCCCTCCAGTCACTTCCGACAGCTAAAAAGCGTACTAGGCTTTTCAATGACAAGTCCTTCTATACTAAGCGCCCTGATCTAAGACAAAAATAATAATAATACATTATACCCACATCGCTCTTTACTTAGGCAGCGCTATTGCGCAACCTATGATATTCCATCAAATAGGCTAGGGAGGAAAAGACTTTCCTGGACTTAGATTATCTTCATGATTTAATCATCCTAGATAAACGCGGGGGCAAAATAAATGACCTTTTAGAGGTTTTGCAAGTTTAGGGTGCTAGGATAGGTCTAAAAATTGTTGTTAAGAAGACTAAGTTGCTAAGGCTAGGAAAAAGTTACGATGGAAAAGGTCACATTGGGCAACAAACAATTTGATCAGCTTCACTTACCTTGGTAGTATTATTAGTAAAGACAGTGGAAGCAGTAAAAGTATTGAGGCAAAATGTTTCCAGTATTGAGGGGGTTTAATGTCAGTCTTTACTTTTATAAAGACACCGTAAACAAAAAACATTCCAGACACCGTTTCCTAGGGGCTAGAGAGGAACAAACTTTTCCTCCCTAGCCCTTGTGGGGGTGAAATGAATGAAATTTTAGAGGTTTTGTAAGTTCAGGGTGCTAGAATAGGTCTAAAAGTTACTGTTAAGAAGACTAAGTTGCTAAGGCTAGGAATTTTTTAAGATGAAAAGGTTACATTGGGCAACAAAATGATTGATCAGCTTCACTTACCTTAGTAATATTATTAGTAAAGACAGTAGGAGTAGTGAAAACGTTGAAAGTATTGAGGCGAAACGTTTCCAGTATTGAGGGGGTTTAATGTCAGTCTTTACTTTTATAAAGACACTGTAGACCAGAAATATTCCCAAAATTCAAGAGGGATTAAGGATCAATTCATGGCTCATGCGACCATGAGGTGGATGTGGAGATGAGTAGTATCCCCATAATACATCCTGGAATATCCCTAGGGACTACTCTTTTCATCCATTAATCAGGAAGAAGGTTTAACGGCACAAAAAGAAAGTTTAACTGCGAATTCTTGTTTCTAGAGGTCCCGCGACACCATGTTTCCGTGACATACCTGGCAAGATTCCCACAACACCCTGGATTTTAACAAGACTCTGTTTTAAAGTCATCTCGGCTTTAATGCGCACGCCCTGTGACGTCGCGCAACACACCTCCGGCTCCCATAATATAATTCCGTGACATCCCTGGCAGATTTTTCATAGAATTTCTGCAACGCCCCCTGTATTCCCGTGACATCACAAGACACACCCCCGGTTCCCATAAAATATTCCATGACATGCCTGACAGATTTTTCATAGAATTTCCACAATGCCCCCTGGGTTCCCGTGACGTCAAATGACACACCCCTGTGTATATGGGAGCAGGCTGGATGTGTTTAGCTGGCTAGATTTCAAGGGCATGTCCTGTTCCCGTGACATGACAAATCCTTGTTTCCACGACACTGATAGCAAGATTCTCACAATATAATTCCAAGACATCCCTGGCAGATTTCCATAAATTTTGAATGGTCCCAGTTTCAAGCAGCGTACACTTTGCCTAATGACGGCGTGCATGTGGGTGCTGCGTAGTGACAGGGCACATCTCAAGTAATGGCAATGCACACACCCCTGTCACATAATACTTTTTTGAGATTTTATTTTCGTCGAAACATTCAAGGCGTTTTTTTTTCTTTTTTTTCTTTAGTTCTTTGTCCTCGGTAGGACTCCAAAGGTCAATACCCAACCAATAGAGCAACGCCCCAAGCTCCAGGACCAACAGACTATTTCAAATATTTTGTCCTGGCTAATATATTCTAGAAATAGCCTACTCCCTGTGAGAGAAATTCCCATTTTCGCGCATGCTAGAATGACGTTTTTCTTATACCTGTAATATTTGGCACGCAGATGGAGAATATCTATTTCTAGAAATTCTGTTAATTAAGTGTTGTTTTTTAGGGAGTTATACCCAATAATATTGTGGATTGTTCTTAATGTATTTTACTAATAAAGGCGAAAAGGGACTAAAAGTTGCTTAAATTGTGCAAACACTTGGGTATTGAAGACTCGTCCTAAACAACAAATCTTAAAAACACAGATCTTTGTAAATAAAATTTCTATTAATTAAAACAAAAATACAAGATTTTGAAAACATAGAAAAGGTAGTTAAAACACGACAAATAAAATATAAAACCTGAAAAAGCTTATAACGAAAAAATTATAAGCAAAAATAACCATGCATTAAAGAAAAAAACATCCTAGCAATCATTTTCCGACGGGCTAGGTTGATATTAGAGGTCCATTTTTAGGCACTATCGAGGTATTTCCGAGATCCCTTAACGAAAATACAGCTTTTTTGAGCCAAGACTATGAATATTTCGCACCACCGATAAAATATGCGACAGCCCCCAACCCCATAGCAATCATTTCCAGAGGGTTGGGATGATATTAGAAATAAATATAAACCATATTAAGAGGTATTTTTGAAGAGCTTTTAATGAAAACGCGTCATTTCTCTGAGTGTATGTTAGATTTTCACACCCTCCTCCAAAGAAAACAATTCTTTTAAAATCATCACCTTAACTTTTAAGCTGTAGAACATTTTACTCCATGCAATTCACACCACAGTGACATTATTTGACTGTCCCTCTGACACCCCATTCATCTTTTCTAAGACATTTTCAGACATTTACTGTTAAAAATTATACATTTAATCCAGTGAATCAAGTTTTCGCAAGCCAACCCTAACATAATGCTCCAAAAAACACCCACAAACTTTCATAGTTTTGCACACCGACCCCTCTGTCATCCACGTGGCACCCCACTCATTACCCCTAGGAAATTTTTCATCCTTTTTCTACGAAAATAAGCTTGTAAATCTAAATTAGACACTGTTTTTTGGAACAGTAGGAACTCGGCATTTCACGGCTAGAGCGTAATACTCCAGGCAATTCACGCCACAGTGCTACATTATTACTGCTTTACGCGACCTTCTGACATCACATCATCACCTCCAAGACATTTTCTCACATTTTTTGTTAAAAATTATGCTTTAACATTCATTCATGTTTTCACAAGCCAAGCCTTTCATGATCCACCATTAAACGCATCACACAGCCATGGCATTACACACCTGCCCTCTGCTATCCACCTGGCACCCCCCCCCTCATCACTTGTAGGATATTTTCAACATTTGCTCTCCAAAAATAAGCTTATGATTCTAAATTAAACACTGTTTTTTATTTGAACAGCGGCAACTTGGCATTTTATTGCTAGAACGTGATGCTCCAAGCGATTCACACCAAAGTGCCACACTGTTACTGCTATGTGGCAACCTCTGACATTACATTATCACCTCCAATATATTTTCAGACATTTCTTGTTAAAAATTATGCTTCAACCCATTAAATCAATTTTTCACAAACCAAACCTTTCATGATGCTCCACAAAACACATCACACAACATTGGCATGATACACCTGTCCCCCTGTCATCCACGCAGCCCCCCACCAACCCTAGGACATTTTCAATCTTTTCCCCGCCGAAAATAAGTTTCTGAATCTAAATTAATTACTTTTTTTATTATTTGAACAGCGGGACTAGGCATTTCATTGCTAGAACGTGATACTTTAAGCAATTCACACCAAAGTGCCATACTATTACTTCTCTGCGGCACCCTCTGACATCCCGTAATCACCTCTAAAACATTTTCAGACATTTCTTGTTAAAAATTATGATTCAACCCATTGACTCAAATTTTCACAACCCCAGCATTTCATGATGCTTAACAAAATACACCACACCACCATAGTATTACACGCCCACCCCCTGCCATCCACTTGGCACCCCCTCACCACCCCTAGGATATTTTCAACCATTTCCCACCAAAAAAAAGCCTATGAATCTAAATTAAACACTGTTTTTTATTGGAACAGTGGCAACTTGGTATTCCGTTGCTAGAATGTAATACTCCAAGCAATTCACGCCACAGTACCACATTATTATTACTCTGCGGAACACTCCGACATCATACCATTACACCCAAAACATTTTCAGACGTTTCTTGTTAATAAGTATGCTTCAACCCATTGACTCAAGTTTTCGCAAGCCAAGCCTTTCATGAGGCTCCACAAAACACATCACACCACCACAGAAATACGTGCCTGCCCCCCGCAAACCCCGTGGTTCCCCTACCCCCTCATCACCCCTAGGACATTTTAAAACTTTTCCCCTTGACCCTATCCTAGCCATCGGAGGACCCTAACAATCAATTCAATCGGAGCCCAAGTATCCAATTCAACTGGGCCCCTAGCAAGCAATTCCAACGTGGAGTCCCCCTAACCACTGGAGGACCCTAGCAGCTATTTCAAACTGGCCCCTAGAGAGCAATTCCAACGGGCCCTAGCAACGAGCCCTGAGGAGGCCCTAAACAATCCATCGGAAGACTCTAGCAAGCAATTCAACCGAAGCCCAAGCATTTTCATGGAACTTGTAGCATGTCAATTTTTATTCGTGGAACTTGTCGCATGCTAATTTTTGTTCATGAAACTTGTTGAATGCTGATTTTTCTCTTCGTGAATTTTTTACATTGATTTTTTCTCCTCGCAAAACTGATTTATTCATTGAACTTGTTGCATTTTGACTTTAATTCGTGGAACTTGTTGCATGCTGATTTTCTCTTCGTGAAACTTTTTCTCCTCATGAAACTGATTTTCTTCATAGAATTTGTGTGCTGATTTTTGCTTGTGGAACTTGTCGAGTGCTGATTTTTTTTCGGTGAAACTTGTTGGATGCTTTTTTTTCTTTGTGAAACATGTACATTGATTTTTCTTCTCGTGAAAATAATTTTGTTTACGGAACTTGTTGCGTAATAATTTTTGTTCTTGGAACTTCTTGCGTGGTGTTTTTTTTCGTGAAACTTGTTACATGTTGATTTTTTTTTCTTGAAACTTGTACATTGATTTTTCTCCTCGTGCAACTAATTTTTTTCATGAAACTTGTAAACGCTGATTTTTGTTTATGAAACTGGTTGCTTGGTGATTTTTTCTTTATGTTCACGAAACTTGTAGAACGTTATTTTTTTTCACTCTTCGTGAAATTTGTACATTGATGCTTTCTCCTCAAGAAACTGATTCCATTCATGGAACCTGTTGCGTGCTGATTTTTGCTCTTGAAACTTGTTGCAAGTTGTTTTTTCTCTTCGTGGAACTTGTTGCATGTTGATGTTTCTCTTCGTGAAGCTTGTACATTGCTTTTTCTAATCGTGAAAGTGATTTCCTTCACGGAACTTGCTGCCTGCTGATTTTTGTTTGTGGAACTTGTTGCTTACTTGTATTTGGTTCGTTAAACTTGTTAAATATTGTTTTTCCTGCTCGCGAAACATGTATATTGATTTTTACTCTTGTCGTGAAACTGATTTTATTCATGAAACTTATTGCATGCTTTTATTTTGTTTCGTGGAACTTGTTGCGTGGTGATTTTATCTTCGCGAAACTTGTACATCGATCTTTCTCCTCGTAAAACTGATTTTGTTCATGGAATTTGTTGCATGCTATTTTGTTTTTGCTGATTTTTGTTCGTGAAACTTAATGCATGTTGATTTTTTCTCTTCGCGAAACTAGTACATTGAATTTTCTCTTCGTGAAACTGATTTTGTTCAAGGAACTTGTTAAGTGCTAATTTTTGTTCATTGAACATGTTGCATACTGATTTTTTGTTCGTGAAACTTGTTGCATGATGATTTTTCTCTTCGTGAAGCTTGTAAATTGATTTTTTTTTCTTCGTGAAACTGATTGCGTTACAGGAGCTTGTTGTGTGCAGTTAATTTTTTTTGTTCTTGGAAAATGTTGAGTTGTAATTTTTTGTTTGTTAAAATTGTTGCATCTTGATTTATCTTTTCTTTAAACTTGTACAATGGCTTTTTGCCTCGCGAAACTGATTTACTCATGGAAATTATTCCAGGCTGATTTTTTCTTCTTGGAACGTGATGTTTGCTATTCTTTCGTAAAACTTGTCGTATGCTGATTTTTATCTTGACAAAACATATACATTGATTGTTCTCCTCGTGAAACTGATTTAAATCACGAAACTTATTGCATCTATATTTTGTTTGTGGAACTTGTTGCATGCTGATTTTTTTGTCCGTGAAACTTGTTGCATGTTGATTTTTCCCCTCATGCAACTCCTACATTGATTTTTTTTTCTCCTGATGAAACTTATTTTGTTCAAGGAAGAATTCTGTTTCACGAGGTAAAAAATTAATGTACGAGTTTCAAGAAGATAAAAAAATAAACATGCGACAAGTTACACGACTAAAAAATCCGCATTCAACAAGTTCCACGAATATAACACAGCACACAAGAAGTTCCATGAAAAAAAAATCCGTTTCGCGAGGAAAAAAATTAATGTATGAGTTTCACGAAGAGAAAAATCAACACGCGACTAGTTTCACAAGCAAAATTCATCACACAACAACAACAAGTTCCAGGAACATAAATCAGCACACAACAAGTTCTATGAAGAAAATCAGTTTCACGAGGAGGAAAAAATCAATTTACAAGTTTCACAAAGAGACAAATTGCCATGTAACGCGTTTTACATTGTCCTTCTACTTGAAGAAATACTTTCTCCTTTGTCAAAGATTTTGGAAAAGTTATTTCACAAAATAATTTTGTCTTATTTAGATAGAAAAAAACCTTTTAATCAAAAGCCAGTTTAGGTTTAGACCAGGTCGTTCTACTGAACAAGCAGTTGCAGCCCTTTTGCTTAAAACTAATGATTCACTGAATAATGGTAATTATGTATCATGTATTTTCTATGATATAAAAAAAGCATTTGATACTCTAAATCCTTCCGTTTTGTTTGAAAAATTGAATAACTCTGGAATTCATGGAAGAATATTGGATTTAATATAGTCATATCTACGATATCATGGATTCCGAGTAGACCTACGACGCCATCTGTCTCAGCTTTACTCCCTGGATGATATTGGAGTGCCCCAGGATTCTATACTTTGACCGTATACTATTTTTGATATATATATAAATGATCTCCCTAATTTTTTATCCTATAAGGATTGCCTAGCACTTATGTTTGCAGATGATACAGTGGTATCTGTTGAAGCTGTACCGTGAGTAAAATGCGATGTATTTAAAATACCAAAATAAAGTTCCTTCTTTCTAAAGATAATTCCAACTTCCTATAATTAAGTTAAATCTAGTTTCAAAAATGAAAAGTCCTTAATCAGCAAAGAAAAAAACCGCAGTTAGCCTCAGACAAAGAACGGCGCTATCCAAGCTTTGGATTTCGCTAAGAGAGTGGGCAATAAAAAAGGTGCTACGCACAATATTTCTAAGGAAGTTTAAATGATAAGAACCGTATGAACGTTTGAATCATCAGAAATATTTAAAACAATTTATTGGACGAAGGGTTCGCATCCTTGGGCCACTCGAGCCAATTGCGAGCCAGTTCTCACAGCGCAAGACAAAAAAAAAACTACGTTTGGTAGTGGGGTAAAAGTGCTTTTTGGGAGATATTCGTAAAGGAGAGTCAAGATCATTTAGACATAATTATCTCGACGTTCAAGCTTTGCAATTCCTTCATTGTTGTATCTCAGTCACCGTTATTGTCATTTGAAGTGACCCATTGCTGTTCATCCAAATATGTAAGTTTCAATAAACCTATTGCTTTTTACCTGTGTTTATTTCATTTTATGTGTCTATATCTAGCCTAATGACAGCTAATTAGTTCGCATGTCTCCAAAGGCACGTTCCCAAGGAATCTGATCTCCAGATAGCTCGAAGAGAAGAGGTCACATTTTTTATGGCTTCACATTTCATTTTCTCTCATTAATTGAGAGTGGCGTAGGCCTTGTTGGTACGATCTTTAGCGCTATAAGCGGCGCTATCGGAGAACTTATAAGGTGTAAGTTCACAGCTTCAAGGTATGATATTAGATTTGACGCGGTCAATATTTATTACCAATTAAGCCCAGTCCTTTTCTTTTACAGCCACATTTTTATAATCACACAAATAATTTCCATCGCTACAAATGGCGCAGTCGGAAATTGGAGGAAAACTTGCGAACTAATTACGCTATAAATTTTGTAATTTCAATTTAATTATTAGGAACGATACAGACATATAAGTAAAGTGATTAGGCCTATTGCCGCTAAGCTACAACAGGGAAACCCTTTAAATTTCTCATAGGAGATAATAGCCTCCCCCAAAATAGGTTAATTGAAAAAATAAATTTATTTTAAATTGATTCAAAAAAAAAATGGCGGACGACCTTAACGATTTATTAATAGTGCAGAAGTTCGTCGCGAAAAATATGGAAATAGCGAAGTCTATCCCGGAATACAATGGTCAATCAGATATCGACGAATTTAATATCCAATTGGCCAAGTTTGTCCAACTAACAAAAACAGAGCTAGAAGCGTTAGTCGACATGCTCCTATTACGACTAAAAGGCCAGGCCCTAACCGTTCTAAAACAAATTGAACATACCATAGGCAATGACGCCAACTTGTCAATAAATACGGTGGACAAATTGTTAAAAGCATTTAAAGATAGATTTATCGAAACCAGTTCCATAAATAAATTAAAACATGGAACGGTGAGCTTTGACTATTCCCAAAATATAAGAAAATATCTTGATAATATACACATTCCGGTAGAGGCAAATTACGGTAGATGTTCAAGAGAATTGTATGAAAAAGTCATACAAAATATCATTTTGCAAGGGCTGCCCCCGAAACTATATAGAGTGGTAATATCAAAAAATATTCAGACGTTGGATCTTGCTGTTCAGGAGGTAGAGCGATTGATCGAAGTTGATACGATGGTCGCAAATCACAGTAAAGCAAAAATAAGTAGCCTAGGCGATTCAAACGCGAACCTAATCATCAAGGGTGATCAGGCGTCTCCCAATTTCTTTTCAAGGGATAACTCCCCAGTGCTGCAAAGAAATAAAACGCAAGAACCCACTAGGCAGAAAACAGTACGTTTTCAGCCTGTCAAACAATCCAAATCTGAAAATAACCATACAATAATAAGATGCTATAATTGCAATCAACCTGGGCACATCGCGAGGGAGTACCGTTAAGTCCCCAATCGCATACCAAGAATTGCTGTCGGTAGTACGCAAAACTACGGCAACCATTTGTTCGGAAGAACAAATTTTAGCGCCGCTGGTGCGCTAGGCTATAACCAGGGAACATTGCGCCAATCAGTACCTTACAACGCGTACCAACCAAACTTGTATAACCCTCCCCCCAATAGACAAATTAATTACCGATTTGAAAACCCAAATACTTGCCAAAGCCAATATAATGCGACAATGCAATATAGAAATCACGAAAATTTGCCGATGGGAAGTGAAAATTTTGCAAGCCAACGGCATTGGCAGTCAACGCCAGCAAGCGGCACTGACACAAGACATCCAAGTTACCATAATAATATATGGCGGAGGCAGACAGATATAAATCCATTAGATATGCCTACGGAACCTCATATGCCTGAATATCTATTACAGGCACCGGAACATGAAATAAATCCTCAGGGAAACGTTTCAGGCCCCTCAGAAATATAAATTGGACCCAGTGGGTGCCCAGAATATTTAATAGGTCCAAAACCATGGTAGTGCCGTCTTGTAGTGATAATAATAATAGGTTGCCTATATTTAAGGATTTTTGTGTAGAAAATGTTTACTTTAAGGCCTTAGTTGACAGCGGAGCTACAGTTAATATTATAAGCTCATGCATATTCAATATGTTGCCTCTGCATATTAGGCAACACAGAAATTTTAATAATCCCAATTTAACTAGTGTTACAGGGTATAAATTGGATGCAAGAGGTTTAATTTTCCTAAACGTAAGAAGGGACAATAGGACCTTCCAGACAAATTTTATAATATGCGATAACTTTCCGTACGAAGCAATTATAGGCGAAAATTTCTTAAGGTCCAATAGAGTACTATTAGACGTAGCAAACGAGAGGCTCGTCTACCCGGCTAAAGTAGGGGAAGAAATTTCTCCCCTAAGAAATCGTAACAGAGGTTACGAAGACAACGTAACAATAAACAAAATTTTTGACGGTATAAAGTCGCAATCTTTTGAACCTTATGTCTCGCAAGGAGGAAAAGGAATAATTGGAAATTTGTCCAATTATTCTGAAAGACATTGCAGAGATGAAGTAAATTTAAATAATAAAAATATTGAATCCGCAAAAATAAAAATAGGAGATATGCGACAATACAGGTCAAACGAAATCAAGAAAATAGTGAAATTATGGAAAAACATAGTAAAATCCAACGTGACGCCGCAAGATGCCGCAATAGCGCGGCATAGCACCAGTATGAATCTAATAAACAATGAAAATAAAGAGAAATATTACGGATTCGCGATAAGGAAAACAAAAGTACGTCCCAAAGCGGTAGAAAAAATCCAAATATCACAGATGATTCAACCATTGGTAAGCAAATCCAAAATATGACTTGCAACCCTATCTGAAATTCCCGAAAATCTGCTATGCGAGGAACAGATTATATACTACGAAAAAGGAGAAGGTTTTATTTTGTTAACTACTAACCACGAAAATGATACAATTACAATAAAAAAGGGGACGTGTTTAGTTCAAATCCAAGTTTTATCAGAGAATGATTTAAATACATGGGAAAATTCTAAAAGAAACCTAGTTAACGGCATTAAAACCTCAAATAACAAATATCCTTTAACTAAATCGCAATTTTTAAACAAATTTAATATGGATCATATTACGGACATTAAACTTAGAAAAAATTATGCGAATTATTATGGAATTTTAAGGATGTATTTTCCACATCTGAAGATGACATCGGACTGATATCATTTTATGAACAATCAATTTTAAAGACTGGTAATCCCGTAGCAAAACAATTATATCGTGTGCAGTATAGGCAGAAAGAGTGGTTAAAAAATAAAATGCACGAATTAGAAAAAAATGAAATTATACGCCCAAGTATAAGTCCGTTTAGTGCACCAGTGATATTATTATCAAAGAAGAATGGTGATCTTAGACTTGTAGTAGATTATAGAGCACTTAACAAACAAGTAGTTAGCGATAAATTTCCTCTACCAAGAATAGATGAAATTCTTGACTCAATTTCAAGTAAAAACAAAATTTTTACTTCTTTGGACCTTACCCAAGGCAACCACCAAGTGAAAATAGCCGAAAAAGATGTCCATAAGACTGCATTTTCAGCATCTGAATGTGGTTCATATGAATACTTAAGGGTACCATTTGGACTTAAAACAAGTTCAAGCACGCTATGTAGACCCCTATTACACCTGTTAAGAGGATTAAAGAATATAATTAGTTTTGTCAACGATGTCATATGCGTGGGACAAAATGCTGAACAACACTTAGAAACGTTAGTCAAGGTGTTCGAGAAGTTCGGACAAGACAATTTAAAATGTCGGCCTGAGAAAGTAAATTTATTTCAACCTGAAATTAAATTTTTAGGAGTAGTAGTGACACACGGAGAGATATCTCCAGACCCTGATAAAATAAAATGTGCTGAGAACCTCAGACCCCCAAGAATTATGGAAGAACTAAGGGGAATTTTTGGCGTTGCTGGCTACTTTAGAAAGTTCGTGCGCAATTACGCCCAAATTTCAAAACCCCTCACGGAATTAACTAAAGGGAAATCCCAAAATGTTACAAGGTCCCAGGAAGCTCAAACTTCCCTAAACTGTCTCAAAAAGGCACTCACTTCTGAACCAATATTATCACTTCCTGACCTCGAAAAAAGACAATTCGTGGTTACGAACGATGCTAGTTCAAACGGCATTGGGGCGCCACCATGGCAAATCGTTGCTAAAGTAAAGCCTACTCATTAACAAGGCTCACATGATAAAAAAAAATAGAAAAAGTTCCATTCTATCCTAGTAGATTGTTATTAAAAGGCCAGAGTTGTTGTTCCACTACAAACTTAGAACAAGTATCTATAATCCACCACTTGGACAAGTCTAGACACTATCTAATTGGCAGAAAATGTATACTACGATCAGACCATAAAAGCTTGCAGCACCTGCGCACAGTTAAAAACCCCATGGGAATTCTAGCCAGATGGATTATGAAAATCCAAGACCTAGATTACGAATTTGAACATTTAAAGGGAAAACAAAACGCAGCTTGCGACTATTTGAGTAGATACCCAGAAAATATTCCGTCGGAAGCTAAAAAAAATGAAGTCAACGCTATCAGTGCTAAGAGCAAACACAAATGTAAGAAAAACAAAGTCAAAGACACAGTAATGAAAAATAAGGTTAACTATTGTCACTTGTCGTTAGAAAATATAAAAAAGAAAGCAAAAAAAGGACGATATGTGTGCAGCACTTATTAATTACTTTTTGAATGACGATACATTACCGGATACACTCCAAAATTTAAGAAAAGAGATAGATAATTTTTACTATAATTTTGTTGAAGAAATACTATGTAGAATCGTGACTGCTGAGACAAATAGAAACCAAACCTGGATAATACCTGTGTTACCACAAAAATTAATAGTGCCTGCATTTGAATATTTTCATTCAGATACAGGTGGACACTTAGAAGTAGCAAAAACTTTCCATAAATTAAAACAATATTTTTACGTGCCGTCGGCAATGACAAAACTTAAAGAATTTGTAAGTACATGCGAAGCGTGTAACTTAAGAAAAATCCCCGCAGCTTATCCTAATCCTCCAATGGGAAGGGTCCCGGTAGCAAAGTACCCCTTCGATATTATCTCATTTAACTTATACGGAACGAGCGGAGGCTTGCCTGTTTCTAGCAGAGGCCATACTTGCATTCTTTCAGATATAGACCATTTTTCCGGATCTAGTTTTGCAAAAGCACTAAAAAATCAAAGTGCTTACGCCACTAGTAAGGCGTTGGCGAAATAATTTTTAAAATTTGACATTCCTAATAAAATTTTGAGTGACAACGGAAGCAATTTTGTTTCAAAAGTAACAAAAGACTTAATGAGTTTTCTTAATATAGAGAAAATGGTGACAGCTCCGTACCACCCACAAGCTAATGGTAAAATAGAAAATAGGCATACAATATTTTTGAATGTATTAAGTATTTACACAAAAGAAAATAGGAGCGACTGGGATTAATTCTTACCTTATTTAACTAACGTAATCAGCACTGCTTATCCAGAAACAACCAAAGACAACCCATTTTATTTACTTTTTGGTCGTGATTTTAGAGTCCTGTATGATGAAATTATTGAATATCCGCGGTTTTATAATAACTAAAAGAATTACAAACAAGAATTTATAAATAGGACGGTGAAAACTTACAAGGCAAGTAAACAAGTGCTGGAAAAATGTAAAATAAAGAAAGTATTAAGATACAAACCCAAGGTCAAGGAGAGTATATATTTCAAAGTAGGACACAGCATCTACCTAAAGAACAAGGCAAAAACGGAAGGAAAAAAACTTTCCAACAAATATTCTGGACCGTACATAATAGTCAAAAAGTACGATAACGATTATACTTTTAAAATGGAAAACCCCGATAGTGGAAGAACTTACAAGGCGCATGTTAGCCGAATAAAAAGAGCCAAATTTCCAGAGAGATGGGTATCACATCCCTCCTCCACTGATTCGTCAGATGCAGAAAATGAGCCCCCTAGATCAAGATTGGCAGAGCAAAAACACTTTAATTTCAAGCAAGAATATTTCGAGAATGAGAGCGATGAGGAAAACTTCGAAGAACTTTTAGCTATGAAAAATCTAGTTATTCCAAAGAAACAATCCCTAATACCAGTAAGAATAAAAACGCCAGAAAGCTCAAAAAGTTCATCACCAGAGAGCGCTGGAGAACTAGATTATACAATATCTCCAAAAACCCAATTTTTCCTCGATAGAATTTCGACCCCATGTCCCCCCAAAAGATTTCTAGACGATATGGTTTCCCCTGCAACACCGATAGAAAGGCCCCTGTCTTTACAGGAGGAATTAAACAGAGCTGTAGAAACCCCCGGTATTACTGTAAAGAAAACTCCTCCCAAAGATTTAACTAAGACAAACCTGCGAGAAGCTATGGATTTAATAAATTTCACCATAAAAATGAGTCAAAGTACATTGCCCGAGAATAAAACTCCCAAGGATGACCAGCATGGACAATATCATGATATAACTGTGTCCAAGGTAAAGCCTAATCAGTGGACTTCATGGAAGGAAACCCTAGTGCAAAGAATGTCCCACCTCCCTGAGGACATGACATTTACACAGCAGAAAAACCCTGCGAAATCCCTTGATTCCTCCAAAAGCTCTCAAGAATGTTCCAAGTCTCCCGAGTTGAAAAATCAAGGTGAGGACTTAGGGAATAAACCTTTTATTTCTAGAGGAGTAGAAATTTACGATGGAATGGCAGGTGATATCTCAAAAAGTGCCACATCTAAAAGTTCTAATCTGGATTCATCGGAAACTAGTTCCGAAGAGTCTGACGGCAAATCAGACGATATAGTAGTTAAAGAAAAAGAAAAATCAAGACCGACTTCAGCAGCCGCACACGCGAAACAAACGAAATTAAAAGGCGAATAATTTTTGAAAAAACAATACGAAAAGTTTGACCTTATTTCGCTAGAAAAACCGAAAAAGAAAAAACCGCAAGAAACAGAGGAGAAAATAACGACACAGTCAGGCAGAACGGTTAAAAAACCTGACAGATGGAAATATCCCTAATTAATGTAAAGACAAATTTCAATTCCCTTAGGAAATTTAACTTGTGATCCACCATAATAAATTTAACAGTGTGCAAGTAAAGTTAACCAAGTCAATATTAAGGAAAAAAAATAATACGAGTGATGTCAAAACATTGGTGATCAGAGAGAAAGGCCCAAAGTAGGAAGCTCGTGGTCGACTGAGAACGACAAGTGGTGTTGGACCACGTTTTGTGGGAAGCCTGGGGAGGAACTCATGGCCCACGCGTAAATTAATTTGCGGGTTTTTGGGGGCTCCATCGGATTTTATATAAAAAATCGACCCAGGTCCTAACAAAGATTTATGTAAAAAAAAAAAAAAACAAAAAAAAACTACCAGTACAGAAGAGTCTAATTATGAGCTAATCATGTTCGTAATTATGAACACTATCATGATTTCTCTTCCAAGGGAAACTGTTGGAACTGTGTCTTTTTATAATAATACAGAAAGAATAGACCCGAGTTACAAAACGGAATTACTGTTACAAAATGTGGGTACGGTAACCATAAAACAAGGGTGTCGACTCGTAACCAAAGAGTCAACTGTCCGAACGCCGTTAATTACCACGAGCACAAAGATAATAAGTCCCAAAATAACCAACTTCAAGGCATATAACCTGTCGTACACTATTCCCAATATAGAATACGAGGAAATTAAAACCTCGATATGGCCTAAAATAGAAAAGAATAAAGAGACAAAAAGGCTTACAAAAATAAGAAAAGCATTAGATTCCCAGATTCTCCTATTTACAAATAAAGACCAGAGATTAACGTATGTGGATAATAGATACGGATTGTTCTCAACCAATTTCTGGTGGAACATACTATTGGCCGTATGTTTCGTATTCGCGACTTCCCTGACCATAAGAACCTTATTGACTTGTAATTACGGAAAAATTTTGAGACTAAGAAGGTGAAAACCAAGAGAAGAACACAGGGAAACAGCTGAAATGCAGAGGTTAAACCCGGAACCCCCTGAGAACGTCTAAGCCAAGAAAAAGGGAAGACATTAGAAAACGAGTGGGTATAGAGGTCTCCACTCTTCCTTGCTATGTCTTGTTCCCTGATTGTAAGGTTGTTTGCGTAAAACCGTGTGGTTATGACGCTGCAACATGCGTTTCTTAAACAGCACGGACGTGCGTGAACAATGCAGGCATGAAATATGTTGTAAAATTAGACCTCAAAATTAATCATGTAGCATAAACTCTGTTTAAATGATGATTTTAAATCTAATGTAAAATTAGCTAAGTGTTGAAAGAAGTTAAAATAAAGTGTTTGCAGTTGTGTATATAAAAAATTACCACAACAAATCACGCTGAAACTTAAAGAATTAATCTTTTATATCGTCATTATGCTATAACAACTAAGAAGAAACTTCCATGTATTAAATTTACCAATGTGAAATTTACATATATTTCCACCAACATGATAAAAATTTCGTTTTGTGTACTAATATTAGTGTATTTATTTAACTCTGTCTTGTAGCGTAAAATTCATGTACCCAATCAATACGTGACTTATTTGTACTATGAGTATTTACTTTAAAGAACGTGTGATTCTGCCTCGTTATTTTTATTACAGGAAGTGGAATGACAAAATTGGATATCGATCATTACAATGAGTTGTCCAGTGCAGATACAACCTAGTAGCATCTATTTTTATCATACCTCAACCAACGAAGAGTACTCACCATACACTCCAGGCAATTTTCATCCCAGATTCGTCTACGAAAACAACAGTTACCTTTGATCATTGTTTCTTCGACCACAAACCATATTACGTATCAGGTAAAATTATATTTGAATCTCAGTATCCAGTGCTTTATCGAACTATATAATCACATAAATTCTGAGAACCCCATCAACCAGTACAAGATATAAGTACATAAATATCGCCTTTGATAATCATTATGGACCCATATACCATATGACCGTATAGTTATGATATTTGATGACCCCAAAAACTATTTATGTGTCACAGAATTACGCGTTGAATCCCTTTCGACTATCTCTTGGAATCCATCCTATCCCCTCTGTGTGGAAAGTTCATATCTCTGTTATCACATAAATGTTACGAGATAATTTCTTAACAATGGACCTGGAAACCAAAATTAACCCCAGTGACCAATCCCCAGGGACAGTATGCCCCTCCCACAAGTTAAAGACAATATATTGAATGAGTCACTATAGTTCAATGTCGACATGTTCCAAATCGAAAATTCAATTCCCCCGTGATTAACCTAGGAATCACCGCAAAGGTTAATAGAAGCAAGCCATGAGCTAACAATTTTATAAGAGACACAAATGAACAATTGTAGACGAGAATAAATTCTCTATGTGCCTCAAAATATCCCAAAAATGATATGCTGAGAAGAAAAAAAAACGCACTCCCAGTGTTCGACCCCTTGATGATAAGGCACCCTATGAACTGTCAAAAAGCAGGTGAGAATGAACTCTGATAGAATATTCCCACACCTGTAATTGGAAGCATCATTTCCCAGTTGAAAATCAGAGAAATCTTGTCGTGTGAACACAATCATGCTTGAACTGTCCCATGAAGAAACCATAACGTAAGTGCTTCAAAAATTTTGCCAAGACGAAAAGAGTGAAGGACAATAATTTACAACAGAAGAATTGAGTACGTTAAGGACTCGAATGGTGATGAAATAAATGTGAATTTACATAGGTTACTTCTTAATAACTTTATGTTAACTATATGTTACCTCCAATATCCTATCATTAACGTTGTGTAGCAAACATCCCCAGTGAAAGTGTTTTAATGTTACCAGTGAATATGGTAAACCAAATATTGTGTGTTTTAAATCGTTCTTGTATGTAGTTCTAGATGTACAGATAGAGTTATGTGTAGCGTTGTCGAGCTATTCATTTAATGTAGCGCAGATAGAAAGTAGTATGCCACATAAACAGCAAAATCAAATAAAAAACCTTGTAAAAAGTGAATTCAAAAAATCTTATGTAAAGATAGAATAGACCCAACCTTGTTGGAAATGTAAAAGTAATCAGTGTTAGATATAGAAAAAAATCTTTAGCATAGTAGCTAGCCTAGAACCATGAATAATCTTAGTCCGGTAGATGAATTTTAGATAGGGATGTAGAATAAACTAAGAAAAGTAATAGAGAAAATTTTTAGCACTCCTGATCAAGCCATAACATAAATACAAAATAATTATGTAGAAGAAATAGTTAATAAATAGCGAACATTTTAAAAGCCCAAAGGCAAGCAAGTACTAATGACAGGACGTCATTAATTGATGGGAAGGGTAATATGTACCGTGAGTAAAATGCGATGTATTTAAAATACCAAAATAAAGTTCCTTCTTTCTAAAGATATTTCCGACTTCCTATAATTAAGTTAAATCTATTTTCAAAAATTAAAAGTCCTTAATCACCAAAGAAAAAAACCTCAGTTAGCCTCAGAAAAATAACGGCGCTATCCAAGCTATGCATTTCGCTAAGAGAGTGGAGAATAAAAAAAGTGCTACGCACAATATTTATAAGGAAGTTTAAATGATAAGAACCGTGTGAACGTTTGAATCATCAGAAATATTTAAAACAATTTATTGGACGAAGGGTTCGCATCCTTGGGCCACTCGAGCCAATTGCGAGCCAGTTCTCACAGCGCAAGACAAAAAAAAACCACGTTTGGTAGTGGGGTAAAAGTGCTTTTTGGGAGATATTCGTAAAGGAGAGTCAGGATCATTTAGACATAATTATCTCGACGTTCAAGCTTTGCAATTCCTTCATTGTTGTATCTCAGTCATCGTTATTGTCATTTGAAGTGACCCATTGCTGTTCACCCAAATATGTAAGTTTCAATAAACCTATTGCTTTTTACCTGTGTTTATTTCATTTTATATGTCTATATCTAGCCTAATGACACCTAATTAGTTCGCATGTCTCCAAAGGCACGTTCCCAAGGAATCTGATCTCCAGATAGCTCGAAGAGAAGAGGTCACATTTATATGGCTTCATATTTCATTTTCTCTCATTAATTGAGAGTGGCGTAGGCCTTGTTGGCATGATCTTTAGCGCTATAAGCGGTGCTATCGGAGAACTTATAAGGTGTAAGTTCACAGCTTCAAGGTACGATATTAGATTTGACGCGGTCAATATTTATTACCAATTAAGCCCAGTCCTTTTCTTTTACAGCCACATTTTTATAGTCACACAAATAATTTCCATCGCTACAAAGCTAAAACCCCTTCATTATTGATCGAGAATCGGCCCGCTATTCAGTCCATTCATAAGTCTTATAGTAATGTGCAATGAATTTCTTCCGATAGAATTGGAAGCCTGATATTGTTCCACTTGCCTCTGAAATACTTTCACAGGTGGGGGAATTTATCTCCACTACCCAGATATCTTCATCGCTGACACTGTTACCAGTTTCTTCATTTTTCTTCTCCATTTTCACTGCAAAAGAATCCAAAGTTTGTTGTCGCTATTTACTCATAGTTTGATTACGAATTGTTCAGATTAACAATAAATTTTGAATCTTAGTTTTGAATGAACCCCAATCAGAAATCACATTTCCGGTTGAGGATTTGGTAATAAAATAGCATAGACGCACTCTTAGACATTTCAAAACGAGATTGTCTACTAATGGTAGAATTAGGGTGGTAAAAGAATGTGACAGACCGGACATTTCAAAACAAGGTCATCAAAAAGAAACAGTGCTGTTTAATAGGTGTGAAAAAACGAAGCACAGGGGCGATAAATAAACACGACCAGCTACCCAGCCTCCCTGGTTTAATTTAACACATAACTAAAATAGAAAATAGTTGTAAAATATAAATAAGAAGGTAATTTTCAAAGTCTAAGTGGACAATGGCCTCCTGCCCCTGTAATTGAAACATCTGATGTCAACCACCATCCCCCCACCCCAAGACCTCAGGGCCTGTGCTGCAAGTTATGCAATTTGTTCATTGTTTACAAACAGTATATGTTATTGAGGAAAGGTATATATGTTTGACTTTTAATTTCCCCAAATACAAGGGGCATTAAGATGAGTCTTTCAGGGAATGTTGATGGAAGTATTGAACCAAATCATAACATGTATGTGTATATGGATTGTCAAAGAGGTGTAACAGAGGAATAACTGAGTATATTAATTTTGAATTTTCAGGAACTGAATTTTCAATTGACCAAAAAGACAATATTGCACACTACTATTACTACAACTACTTTTGATTCTACTGCTAACACAAGTACTATTACTACAACCATTACTATGATTAAAAGTAGGCCTACTACTTCTGTAGCGAGTACTATTAAGGCTGAGGATATTGAAAAAAATGTGAGGGAACGTTGAGGGGAAAATTTGAACTAAATCAAACATACTAAGCTTCACATACCAAACCACAAAACACATCCTCCAAAAAACACATTACACCACCATTTCATCACACGCCTGCCCCCCTGTCATCCTTGCAGCCCCTCCCATCACTCCTAGGATATTTTCAATCTTTTTCCACTAAAAATAAGCTTGTGAATCTAAATTAAACAATTTTCTTTTATTATTTGAACAGTGGGACTCGGCATTTCATTGCTAGTACGTGATACTCTTAGAAATTCACACCACAGTGCCATACTATTACTGCTCTGTGGCACCCTCTGACATCACATCATCACCTTCAAGACATTTTCAGACATTTCTCGTTAAAAATTATGCTTCACCCCGTTGATTAGAGTTTTTTCAAGCCAAGCTTTTCATGATACTCCAAGAAACACAGAACACCACCATGGCATTAGACGCCTGCCCCTTACCATCCACTTGGCAACCCCCTCCCATCACTCCTAGGATATTTTCAACTTTTTCCCACCGAAAATAAGCTTATGAATCTAAATTAAATAGTGTTTTTAGTTGAACAGCGGTAACTTGGAATTTCATGGCTAGAATGTAATACTCCAAGCAATTCACACCACAGTACCACACTATTACTGCTCTACGGCACCCTCTGATATCACATCATAACCTCCAAGACATTTTCAGACATTTTTTGTTAAAAACTATGCTTTAGTCCAATGACTTAAGTTATCGCAATCCAAGTCTTTGATGATGCTCCACAAAACACATCACACCACCACGAGATTACGCGCTTGCCCCCTGCCATCCGCGTGGCAACCCCTCATTACCCCTAAGACATTTTTAAACTTTACCCCTGGACCCCTACCCTAGCCATTGGAGGATCCTAGCAATCAATTCAACCGGAGCACAGGTATCCAATTTAACCGGGCCCCTAGAGAGGAACTCCAACGTGGGATCCTAACATAACCACCAGGGTATCAAAGCAATCAATTGAACCAAAACCCAATCTTCTAATTCAAGCGGCGCCCCTAGCGAGCAATTCCAACGGGGTCTTCCTAACTACTGGAGGACGCTAGCAGCCATTTCAACTGGGCCCCTAGCGAGCAATTTCAATGGGCCCTAGCAAGCATTTCCAACAGAGGAGGCCCTAACCTAACCATCGGAAGACACTAGCAAACATTCAACCGAACCCCAAGTATTGTTTTATGGAACTTGTAGCATGTTTCTTTTTATTCATGGAAGCTGTCAGATGCTAATTTTTTGTTCATGAAACTTGTTGCATGCTGATTTTTCTCTTCGTGAATTTTGTATATTGATTTTTCCTCCTCGCGAAACTGATTTATTCATGGAACTTGTTGCACGCTGATTTTTGTTAGCGGAACTTGTTGCATACTGATTTTTCTCTTCGTGAAACTTTTCCTCCTCAAGAAACTGATTTTCTTCATGGAACATATTGTGTGCTGATTTTTGCTCGTTGAACTTGTTGAGTGCTGATTTTTGTCCGTGAAACTTTTTGCAGGTTGTTTTTTTTCATGAAACATGTACCTTGATTTTTATCCTCGTTAAACTGAGTGTGTTCATGGAACTTTTCGCATACTGATTTTTGTTCTTTGAACTTGTTGCATGCTGATTTTTTTTTGTTCGTAAAACTTGTTGCATGTTGATTTTTTTATTCGTGAAACTTGTTCATTGATTTTTCTCTTCGTGCAAATAATTTTGTTCATGGAACTCGGTGCAGGCTGATTTTTGTTTATGAGACTTGTTGCGTGGTGATTTTTTTTTGTTTTTAAAACTTGTTGCATGTTTTTTTTTACTCTTCGTGAAATTTGTACATTTATTTTTCTCCTCAAGAAACTGATTTCGTTATTGGATCCTGTTGCGTGCGGGTTTTCTTTTGTGGAACTTGTTACATGTTTTTTTTTGTTCGTTAAACTTGTACATTGATTTTCTTTTCTCCTCGCGAAACTGATTGTGTTCATGGAACTTGTCGCCTGCTGATTTTGGTTTGCGGATCTTGTTGAGTGCTGATTTTTTGGTGAAACTTGTTGCATGTTGATGTTTCTCTTTGTGAAAGTCGTACATTGCTTTTTTTCCTTGTGAAACTGATTTTGTTCACAGAACTTGTTGCCTACTGATTTTTTTTCGTGGAAATTGTTGCGTACTTATATTTTGTTCGTAAAACTTGTTACATATCGTTTTTATCTGTTCGTGAAACATCTACATTGATTTTTACTCTCGTCGCGAAACGGATTTTACTCATGGAGCTTATTACATGCTTTTATTTTGTTTCGCTGAACTTGTTGCATGGTGATTTTTCTCTTCACGAAACTTTTACATCGATTTTTCTTCTCGTAAAACAAATTTTGTTCAAGGAGCTTGTTGCATACTATTTTTTATTTTTATGAAACTTGCTGCGTGCTGATTTTTGTTCGTGAAACTTGTTGCTAGTTGATGTTTCTCTTCATGAAACTTGTAGATTAATTTTTCTCATCATGAAACTTATTTTGTTCGTGCAACTTGTCACGTGCTGATTTTTTATTCGTGGAACTTGTTGCGTGCTGATTTTTATTCGTGAACCTTCATGCATGTTGATGTTTTCTCTCTGCAAAATTTGTACATTGATTTTTTTCCTCATAAAATTGATTTTATTCAAAGAACTGGCTGTGTGCTGATTTTTGTTCATGGAACATGTTGCATACTGGTTTTTTGTTCTTGAAACTTGTTGCATGATGATTTTTCTTTTCATGAAACTTGTACATTTTCTCTTTGTGAGACTGGTTTTGTTCATGGAGTTTGCTGTGTGCTGTTTTTGTTCTTGGAACATTTTGCGCGCTGAAGTTTTGTATCAGTTTCTGATGATGATATTTCTTTTCGTAAAACTTTAACAATGATTTTTCTCCTCGAGAAACTGATTTCGTTCTCGGAACTTGCTGCATGCTAATTTTTGCTTCCTGAAACTTTCTACATGCTGATTATTGTCCATGAAACTTGTTACATATTGATTTTTCTCTTCGTGGAATTTGTTGCATATGGATTTTTGTCCGTAGATAGATAGATAGATAGATAGATAGATAGATAGATGGATAGATAGATAGATAGATAAATCGTATTTCATATAAATATAAAAAACCCAAATAATTAAATAAAGCCAACAGGGAGCTAAGCTCAAAAGGAAGGCTAACAATAGGACAGAGCGGGTGGAATCTCCCACTCCGAAACGCATTTTGTGTCTCTGAGGCAGAGTTGCTTGGAGTGCAGGAGAGCTCCAACTGTGTCAATATTTAATTGGTTTTGCCAAGTCGTTTTGATAAGATTTAAACTGGAAAACTGCCGATCTGCATCGGCTGAAACATGAGGAAGAGCCCAGAGGGTCAACATAAACTTTGAGAGCACTCGGAAAATGGCTTTCCCGCTACCATCTTTCAGTTTGGTAAGCCTCTTCCAGAATGTAGGAGGACACTCTAAATCTGATTCTGATAGTATTTCTGAATTAAATTCGCTTCGGATCTGAATTTCCTCATACTCACTATTAAGGTTCTCCAGCATCTCCATCTTCTCCCCTTCCGCTCTGCAGTCTCTAACAGCAACATGTTTAAACCTCTGTAGAAAAGGAAAGTGACATAGTTTCGTTGCTCATAGCTTTCAGTGGATCGAGAAGTTCTAAAGATGTAAGAACAGGGTAATTCAGTCTTATCCTAGTACGGATCTGCTTAGCAAGTTCAATAAGATAAGCGAGGCAGGCTTTTCGAATGGTTTGCAACCAGTGACGTCGGTCTTCCACTCACAGGCTTTCAAGGTGCAACTCGGTATTCATCCCAAATTTGACATTTTCAAGCTTCATAAAGTTTTCAGGACTGCTCACGTTCAGGGAAGTAAAAGTTACCTTTGAGCTTCTCAGGACGAAGGAAACACTGCAGAGTAGACAAGTAAAGCTCACGGAAACGTCTCAGAAGGCAATGAATTCTTGTTCCACGTGACTGGAACTCAAGGTTGAAATTGTTAATCTTTGCTAGTATATACGACAGAAAGTACATGTAGACCTTATTCACGCCTACATCCAACGCACTTAGCGGCTTTTTGACTTTATCCCTTGTAGAGCTGTCCGACGATGTTAGGGACAAGTCTGTCAGGTACAAATGCAAGGCTGGCCACTGTTCAAGCAATCTGTTAATTCCGGCTTCAAGAGACAACCAGTATGTGCCGCTAATCTGCAAAAGTCTGTGGTTGGCAATTTCACAGAAAGTGCATGTAGACTTTATTCACGCCTACATCCAACGCACTTAGCGGCTTTTTGACTTTATCCCTTGTAGAGCTATCCGACGATGTTAGGGACAAGTCTGTCAGGTACAAATGCAAGGCTGGCCACTGTTCAAGCAATCTGTTAATTCCGGCTTCAAGAGACAACCAGTATGTGCCGCTAATCTGCAAAAGTCTGTGGTTGGCAATTTCACAAAACTTCTGGAAAACCTTCAGTTCCAACTGTTTCTTAGGGTTTGCGCTTATGAAGTAGGTGAGTTCCTTCATGAAAGTTTCGATTTCATCAGGTAAGTGCCTCGCTGCAGCTGAAGCACACAATGCAGCAGTATGGCAAGCGCAACCAAGAACAAACAGCTGCGAATTTTCACACAGCAGCTGGGCTGCGAGGCCGTTTTCACTCCCCATATTGACCGACGCATTATCAATATCAAGCCCAATTCTATTTTCTAATGGAACGTTAACTTTCTTAAAGTACTTCGTCAGAAGATTCTTTCACCCACTTGCAGTTGCGTCGTCCACCTCTAGTAGTGCCTGGAATTCTTCCCTCACGGTATTCTCACTGTCTACATACCTCAGAAAAACAACTAAGGACTTTGTATTTGATCTCTCCGTGCTTTCGCTGGCGATTATTGAAACCACAAGTTAAAGTGTCCTCGCCATAAGATCCTATAACATTTCTAACAATGCCAGTCAATATAGTTCGCTTCATTTCAACATGCTTGGCTGTAGCTGTATCCCCAAAAGACCTTTTCAAAACGGGACCGAAAGTATCAGTTTTTCTCAAAGAAATATCTTCAGCTGCAACCCATGCTGCAAGGCGTAATTCAGCAGCTGACACCATTCTATCACTTCTATTTTTCCTGCCTTTGCTCATTTCCGACTGCTCCCTCAACTATCAGTTGTTCCAATGCTACTTTTACATTCTTCTTATGAAGCTCATTAGTCGCGGGAATCTTCATGACGGTCAAACTTCCCGGCAGCTTTCGCTGACAGCATCGGCAATAGGCCTTTTTGCTTCCGTCTTGCGATTGAATAAGGAAAGGTTTAAGCACTGTATCAGTCAACTACTCTGCTCGAAACTTCTGTGCATACTGTGTCCTCTTAGACTTGTGACCAACAGACTTCACATGAGTCTCTGAGTCATCAGTCAGATCGATTGTGGCATACGTAGATGAAATTTCATCGGATTCCAGCAAAACGCTGCTTTCCAAAATTTCTATTTATTCTTGAACAAAGTCCAGCCCAGTATCTTTTGAGGCAGCATTGTCCGTCTCAGTGTTAGCAATCTGTATTCAGTCTTCAGGGCCGGTCTTTTTGGCAAAAGCTACATGGTGCGAAGTTTGTTGATTGGCACACGTTTTGTGCTTGTTCAATGTGGATAAGAAGCTGTCTAATGTTCGCTGTTGGCTGAAAATGGAGCTTTTCTCTTTCCAGACATTCTGAAAAACCGAAACAAAAATCAATCACCGAATATCCATCACTTCCAGAACGAGTTCCCGGCGAATGGTGAATCAGGATTTCCAAGGAAAGTAACAATGTAAGTTAGACATACCAGCTTAAAGGTAAACTCTAGCATTAAAATAAATGGACTGTAAGGGGATAAGTTTAATAGTTGAATTTATTCTAATTTTTTGACGGACAAATCATTGACCTGCTAATCTGCACCTTTACCACGATAGCTTAGAAATAAACATACCATTGGATTCAGAGTTAAATCCATTATTCGAGTCAGAGTTAATTTCCAGGTTTCAGAATTTAGAAAAACCTAGTTTTGGTTTAGTTTTTGGCTTGCTTGAGATCAGGGGTCAAGGCTTGTGTTTTGGTTTAGTGCTTGTGTTACTCTTTTCTATTTATATTTTCCTGTTGGTTACTTTGTCTTTAGGGAGCCTCACACTCCTGTATTTGATATGGTATATAAACAAATTTCAGTGAATTTAAAAACTTTGACTCGAAAAAGTATTTAGTATTGAACTATAATATTTAACTACGTTAGTATTGGACTTGGAATGAAAAGCTCAGGATATCAAAATGTTTTCCCTCATTCATCAGCTAAACAATGACTATACATATGATAAAAGCTAGATGAAATAGCAAACAGACATACTGTCACAAAGAAACAAAAGTACGAAGATGGTGATCATTATAGAAACTTAGAATTTCCCTTGAGTAGTAGAGGTATTTTGACATGTTTACCTCAAAGAAAGAAAAAAAGGTAAATAACTATTATTTGCCAACATACTATTGAAGTGGCTAGTATTTAATATTAGAATACAGATTAATTATAGAAAGAATCATTGTCGATATTAGAAATTATAAGAAAAAGAAATAAGAAAAAGAGTTCAGAGTAGAGGAGATATGGGGGGTCATGAATTACCCCATAGAAGGATATCAGAGCATTTCTTAGAAAAATGCTTGTCTTGGCGGAGCATTCTCAGTTATAACCAGTCTTTGAAAAAATATTGCGATACAATAGTAAAGGTGCAGAGGTGCTCCCCATGCAGTAAAAATGCAATGGTGCAGCACAATAGAAGCGGGATGTAAGACGACTTATGCATTAATTAGTCCATTGCACAGCAACTCTTCGCCTTTACTGCGTGGGTAGCAGTTCTGCATGTTTACCCAGCATGATAGACTGAATAATATACAGTTGTTTTGATAATGGTGCAGGTTAGCAAGATTAGCTACCCTTATAGTATAAGGTGCCTGATAGAACCAGAATAGAGAGTAAAAAATGAGTTGTTAATATCCTGCATATACTGGGCAGCATCTCTGTAACCTTACAGTGCAATTTACTGAATAACATAGATTGAGAAATGAATTGTTTTTTCTTAATTTTGATTATAGGATGATAATGAGATATTTAGGAAATAAACATACCATTTGACTCAGAGTTTAAGGCTGTATCCAAATATAGCAATAATTTCCAGTGGGAACACATACTCTAGATTCTATAAATCAAGCTTTTTGGGGATACAAAGGAATTCAAGGGTGGGCTGAAGGGTGATAGGTGAGGTGACCTAGACCCTGAACTCCAAGTAAGTCAAAAACTAAACTGAAAATAAGGGTTTTCTATCCGAGAATCTGGAAATTACAGACTTTTTAAAATTTTTGGAATTAATTCCCATCAGAAATGATTGTTATATTTGGATAGAGGATTGAATTCTAAATTGAATGGTATGTTTGTTTCCTAACTATCTTATTATGGTCCTAAATTTCAAATTTACAATTTTTATCAGGAGTAGCTAACCTGCGCCTATACCCATCAGTGTTAGTAGTGGCAAAAACTCATAGGTGCAAGCTCTAAATGAGATGCAGCAGTAGTGAGCATTACAAGGAAACACAACTAGAGGATACTTATGGGAAGGATAAGCACAAAGGTGTCACTCCAAAAACATTTAATAGGCATTCAGCCAGCAAAAATGAAGCCTTTGCTCAACATGCCTTTTATGACTAATCGCCTAACTACCGCAGTTATAAGAGGAAAAATTCAGATCCGATAAGCCCAGATCTTGATTCAAAAAACAGATTTCAAAAGTGTTGAATTTCAGGCCAAAGGACTTGAGTAGTTTGTCATGTTTTGAACCACAGAATAAATGTCATAGGAAGAGTGAGACAATAGTCAACCGCCTCCGGTACGTTTCCCCGACAAAATGCTTTCAGATGAGAGGGCAAAAAAATTTACTAGATTTTGGGAAAAATTTACTAGATTTGTTCGATTTTACAAGATCTGACCCCAATTTTACTAGATTTACCAGGTGGGTATGCTTTTTACAAGACCTACTAAAATTTTACAAGGGGTGGCAATGTTGCCCATAGCTTTCTTTTCAAATTTGTTGCTTGATTACAGGGTTGCCGTGAGCTCAAGAAAAAAAATCCATGGTAAGCGTAAAAAAAAATCCAAGGCAGCCCACCCCCACGGTTGACACCAGCCGAAGAAAAAAAATCCCTGGCAACCACTGTTGCCAAAGGTACGAAAAATTTTGCCGCAACGCGAAAGCGCACGGTTTGCATTTTTTCATGTGATAAACCGTCAAATGCGCTGGAATGTTTCAACGTATCTCGCAAACCAACAAAATGTAGAATATTCTGTCAATAGGGAGAAACCGTGAGTAAATACAACACCGTGAGATTGCATCTGTGTGAACCATGAGTAAAGCTAGGTTCTGACAAGAAGTAAATTACCGTAAAAGAGGTAGGGAACTGCCGTAAGCGCAATTCTGGTCTCAAATCAGGCTAGACCCTCGCGTCCGTTTTCTTCCAGCTGATTTCTTAGTGCAAAAAGATTGACAATTCAGTCAGGAAGAAAACGTTTACATGAAGAAACGTGTCGGGTCTAGTCTGATTAGATGCGCTCGAGTTTCCTACTTTTGTTAAAATTATTTACTTTCGGTTCTGACAGAGCCAGATTCCGATTCGGGCCCCAACTCGACTGTTTTGCAACATGGAGATAGATGGCGTTCTGTCCCTAGGTGACGGGAATCAAAAACTGTTATGATTTCCCTCTCTGCTGACTGAAGTGCTGTGGTGCGCAAGAATGAAAAGCTGACTGATCTTGTGCCTTGAACAGAACTTAATGGATGCACGACATTTGGAAAAAAAAATTATATATGCATTCTACATTCCACAAGCAGTATTCCAATACCAATCAGGAATGGTTTATTTGCAAACTTCAAATAACAATAAAGACACAAGTCTGCATAGCATAAATGCAGACACAAACCTTGTAAATCCATATTATAATTTGTCATAATTTAACTCCATGTTTTCTAGAAAATTTCATGTTTTTATTGAAAAATCCATAGAAATCCATGGCGTTTCCAAAATCCATGGCAGGGGTTGAAACATCGATGTTTTTATGGATAAATCCATGGCGATGGCAAATCTGCTTGATTAGGTTCCGATAAAACGGAACAACTCGTCTTCACTTCACGATTTTTGACATGCCAGCCCATTTTTGGCATCTTTTTGTGCCGTAAAAAAAAATGTGACGGCAGATACAGTCTACACAACCCATTTTTCCAGTTTCCTTCCCAGTTTTCCAGAAAACGCCGAATTTAGACGCGGCTTAAGCTAACCATTAAGGGCTAGGCACACGTAACTGATTTCAGGAACCGATTTCAGCAAGGGTGATTAATCATCATCAATTACGATTAATTTACGATAATCATCAAATACGATTTAATGATGTCTAAAGCTCTAAAGCCCTAGTACATTCCTTGTCTAGAACGTAATTAATGATAATTAATAAACAAATAAGTAGAACAACAGGGAAATTTTTATACAAGACATTTTATCCACTGTCTTGTATAAAAGTTTCCCTGTTGTTCTACTTATTTGTTTATGATGGAAAGGCAGTGTGGTCTTCGTCGCTATTTAATGATAATTAATCACTAAAAAACGTCACTAAGCCCCGCCTCTTAGCTTCATTAATTATAATCAATCGACGTGGAATATACCCTTGCTGAAATCGGTTCCCGAAATCAGCTACTTGTGCCTAGCCCTTTACAGTCTTCACAACCAAGTTTCTAGTTTTTCATCCCAGATCAAAGACAGCGCTGTAGCGTTGCCTTCAGTAAAGGCCATACGGCTCCAATGTTTTATTATTTTTTTTTCCCCAGAGGCACTTCATACGGAAGGGGTCGTCGTAGAGACTTCAAAGGGGGCTCATTCGATTGGAAATCGAGAGTTCTAGTGCCCCTTTTAATAGTCGAAAATGATTGGAGGGCAATTAGCCCCCCCCCATGCCCATCAATCCCTCAACACATCCAATAAAAATTTTGAGATAGCCATTTTGTTCAGCGTAGTTGATTTTCAGATAGAAAATATATTTTTGAGGAGGACACTCCCCCACAACCCTTAGGGCAAGGGTTTTAAGTTATGTACTGGGGGCATATAAGGTTTTTATAGAAGGTGTTGTCGTAGAAACTTCAAAAAAGGCTCATTTAATTGGAAATTCAAAGGGCTAGTGCCCTTTTTAATAGTTGAAGGGGATTAGAGGGCAACTGAGCCCCCCCCCCCCCACGCCCATCATTCTCCCAAACAAATCCAATCAAAATTTTGAGATAGCCATTTTGTTCAGCGTAGTTGATTTTCAGATAGAAAATATGTTTTTGAGGAGGTTTTTATAGAAGGTACTGTCGTAGAAATTTCGAAAAAGGCTCATTCGATTGGAAATTCAAAGGGCTAGGCCCTTTTTAATGGTCGAAAGTGATTTGAGGGCAAATAACTTCGCTCTTACGCCCACCTTTTCCCCAAATCATTCCAATGAAAATTTTGAGACAGCCATTTTATTAAACGTAGTTTTAAGTTCTGGAAATTAGGTCTTTGAGGATGACAACTCCCCAACAGCCCTCAGGGCAAGGGTTGTAAGTTATGCCCTGGGGGCATATAAGGTTTTTGTATAGACAACATTGTCGTATAAACTTCAGAGAGGGCTCATTTGACTGGAAATTGAAAGTTGTAGTTGACCTTTTAAGCGTCAAAAGATGTTTGAGGGTAACTAGCTCCCCCCCTAAACCCTATTTTCCCAAAAGCATCCAATAAAAATTTTTAAGATAGCCATTTTGTTAAACATAGTTCAAAGATCATATAACAAAAATTCCGGTGTTGACACAACCCACCAGGGCCCGGGGGCAGGTGTTACAAGTTATGCCTTTGGGGTATATATGGATCGTATCGAAGGGATGCTCGTATTACCTTCAAAGAGGTATCATTTGATTGGAAATTGTAAGTTCTAGTTCACTCTTTAACAGTGAAAAGAGATTGGAGGGCACCCAGCCCCCCTCCCTCCACGCCCTTTTTTTCCTCAAACCCATCCGATAATAACTTTGAGATAGCTTTTTTTTTAAATAGTTCAAAGACCAAATAACAAAAACTCAGGGGTCAACACAGTCCCCCAGGGCCCGCGGGCAAGTATTGTAAGTTATTCTCTGGGGGGATATGTGATTCTCATTGAAGGGATGCTCGTAATAAATCCATAGATGGCTCATTTGATTGGAAATTGAAAGTTCTAGTTCCGTTTTTTCAAGTCAAAAGAGATTGGAGGGCAACTAGCACCCAACGCCCCTTTTCCCCAAATGCATCCAATAAAAATTTTGAGATAGGCATTAAGTTAAAAATTTATCAAAAGTCAGATAACAAAAGCTCAGGTGTAGTCACAACCCCCCCCAGATCCCAGGGGTGGGCATTGTAATTAAAGCTAATTAGCATACATTTTTTATATGAAAGGGATGCTGGTATAAGCATTAGAGAGGGCTATTTGATTCGATATTGAAATCTAGCCCTTTTAAAGAGTCAATAGTGATAAAACGGCAACTGGCCCCCCAAGCCCTTTTCCCCCAAATAAATCTGATAAAAATTTGAGCTAGCCATTTTGTTAAAAATAGTTCAAAGATCAAATAACAAAACTGCTTTCCGTATGGTCATTTCGTTAAAAATAGTTCAAAGGTGAGATAAGAAAAACTCCTGTGTCGACACAGCCTCCCCAGGGCCGGTGGAGGCATTGTAAGTATTGCTCTGGGGGTATATATGGTTCTTATGGAAGGTATACTCGTATAAACTTCAGAGAGGGTTCATTTGAATGAAAATTGAAAGTTGTAGTTCATTTCTCAGAGTGAAAAAGATCGGAGGGCAACTAGCCCCTCCCGCCTTTGGGCTTATCGGATGGATAAACTTATCCGATAAAAATTTAAGGTGACTATTTTGTTAAAAATAGTTCAAACATCAGATATTGAAGCTCCAGGGTCTACACAACCCCCCAGGGCCCAGGGACAGGCGTTGTAAGTTATACTCTGGGGATTTATATGGTTTTTACAGTAGGGATACTCGTATAAACTTCAGAGAGGGCTCATTTGATTGAAAATAGAAAGTTCTAGTTCACTTTTAAAGAGTCAAAAGAGACCGAAGCTTAATCTAGTCCCCCCACACCCTTTTTCCCCAAACCCATCCGATAATAATTTTGAGATAGCAATTTTGCTAAAAATAGTTCTAACATCAGATAATAAAAACTCCGAGGTAGACACAAATCCATTTTTTCACTATGATACTGTTATTTTGATATCAGTTTTGTTATTTTTACAAACCTTTTATTTTTTTTTTTAAGTCTGGTTTTGAAACTTTAAACTTGTAAAAAATTTAAACTTGTTGCAATAAAAAGACAAAAAGAAGAATTAAAAAAAACTTTCCGAAAAAATAAGTCTTTATACGAAAAGAAAAGGTCATTATAAACTTAAGCTCAGAAGATACAAATACCTTTTTAAATTTAAACTCAAAACGGCCAGAAATTACTATTAAAGAATAAATGAAACCCAAAACGAACAGATATTAAATAAACAATTATAGCAAAAACATACAACAAGTAATGATATAAATGAATAAATAGATCTTAAAGAGAGTAATGCTTAGATTGAATATGAAAATCAAGTTTAAGACCAAAAAAAATATTTTCCTATTGAAGTACAAATGAAACTTAAAACGAACAGAAATTAAATAAACAATCAATGCAAACAAACATACAATAGATATTAATGTAAATTAATAAATAAATCTTAAAACAAATGAAACTTAAATTGAATATGCAAATTAAGCTTGAAACAAACAAAAATAACCACAAACAAAAGTTTGGGTATGACCTCCTTCTCTCACTGTAAAAGTCTGAAACCTACTGTGTCATTAGCGCTTTACTAAAAACTATATGCGTCTTGAACAGTCTTGGAAAGTATTAACAACATCAAATTGAATATTTGATGTATAATGATATTAATTGTTGAAAGATCCATCAGTTCAAGAATTTATTTCGCTGTAATTGTATTTTATTTTCAATTCTGTAAGAACTGGAAAAGAAAGTATTTGTAATATAATCCGTTTTCAGTTAAGCACCAATGAGGCAGTAGGCTTTTGGTTTTTATTTACAGTTAGGAAAGGAGGCAGTATCCAATCATTTGTTTGTAGGGAAACTATATACGTCTTTAACAACTTTAAAAAGAGCTAATAAATTAAACTGAATATTTGATGTATAATGATATTAATTGCTGAAAGCTCATCAGTTCAAAATGTTATTATAATTTTAATGTTTATTTTCAGAGATAAGTACAAAAGAAATTATTTGTCACAAAATTGGTTTTCAGTAAAGCGCCAATGACGCAGTAGGTTTTAGACTTTTACAGTGAGAGAAGGAGTTCATACCCAAACTCTTGTTTGCGGTGATTTTTGTTTGTTTCAAGCTTAATTTGCATATTCAATTTAAGTTTCGCGCGTTTTAAGATTTATTTATTCATTTACATTAATATCCATTTTATGTTTGTTTGCAATGATTGTTTATTTGATTTCTGTTCGTTTTAAGTTTTATTTGTGCTTCAATAGCAAAATATTTTTTTCGTCTTAAGCTTGATTTTCATATTCAATCTAAGCATTACTTACTATAAGATATATTTATCCATTTATATTATTAATTGATTCTCGTTTTTGCTATGATTGTTTATTTAACTTCTTTTTATTTTGGTTTTCATGTATTCTTAATAACAATCTCTATTCACGTTGTTTTTGAGTTTTAATATTTATTTGTGCATGCAGATAAAAAGCTTAAAATGGACTTTACTTTTCTTTGAAAAATTTATTTTTTCGGAAAGTTTTTTTTTTAATTAATTTCCAGAAAACGCCGAATGTAGACGCGGCTTTAGTACTAACTCCATCAACAAGCAGGGTTGCAACGCGGTGAAAATAAAGATCACTAGATTCTTGGAAAATAAATAACTAAATTAGGACATAAATCATAATATTATTGAATAGAAATCACTAGAATTATAAAACTCCTTATCTTCGTAATTAATAATTGTTTTGTTTCTTTAGCATGTTCAGTACAGGCGCACCTACAAGAGGATAGACAGTTACCCCCTAGATTTGGAAAAATGCGTTTAGGTTGACGTTTTTTTTTTTTTTCAAGCAAAAATTACCCATGAAATTTCAAAAATGACTTTTTTGCATCTTTATGCAGAAAATATAGTAAATTTATTCCTTCCTCCCTGTATTTTCCGGAATTCTTATCACTGGTTTATACACCAATAACTAAAAATTGGTCATCGGTGATCTAATCGAAAAATTTGCTTTTTCTTTTTAATTTTTTTCCCTTGTTGATTCAAAACCTCATTTTTTTTCAAAAATATAGAAACTGTTTTCATTTCACTCTACTTGAGCTGGTGTAATTACTTGGACACCAGCGACAATTTTGAAAATGGCCTTTTTATATTTTAATGGACAAATTTATTCTCCCTTCACAAAGTTCGATAAGCATTGGTCTTTTTGCTTCTTTAATAAAATAAAAGGAGGTACTTGTTAATTATAGGAGCTTGAAACCTCTACGGTAAGATTCTCTTATACACTGAATCTGAAGGTGTGATTTTCATAAAGATTATATGATTTTTAGGAAGTGTTTTACCCTTTTTCGAAAATAAGGCATATTTTCTCAGGCTCGTCACTTATTACGGGTAAAGTTAAACTTGATGAAACTTTTTAAATATATAAGTATATATTTTAAATATATATATATATTTATATATATATATATATATATATATATATATATATATATATATATATATATATATATATATATATATATATATATATATATATATATATATATATATATATATATATATATATATATATATATATATATATATATATATATATATATATTGATATCAAAATTCCGTGTCTTAGAGTTTCGGTTACTAATGAGACGGATTCGCTTTTTACTATAAGGTCCGTTACCACGAACTGTTTGACTGTTCAAGTCAAGGGACGGTAATTTTCCTATATAGGGGTTTCAAACAAGACGGTTCTAATAGTGTACATCTTGTTTTGGTCTGATTTAATTTTTAGGAGTTATGGGTTTTTTAATTTGGGGCTTGGTCGTCTTTTACTAGGTTGCTAGCTACCGTTGCAATCCGGATACCGCTGAAACCCAGATTATGCAATACCTAGGTTGCTAGGTACCGTTACCGCTGCAACTCGGATACTCTTATTTATGTTTCTATGGGATAAGGTTCGTCCTTTATTGTAATTCTGAACTGAAAACTAAAATAAAATAAAGGTTGATTTTCAATTTCTACGTCACGTCACTCATCACGTCATACATGGTTATTAGTACACAATCGATGTTAGATATTACGTCATGTCACTTATTATGTCATATATGGTTATTAGTAGACAATCACTGTTAAAAGTCAGACTTGCATCCGAAAATCAAATATCTTTGAACAGACTGCAGCATGAAAAGACATCAAAAATGCAGTTTTTTTTGTAAAAAAGTGATTCTATTCTTTATTTTTTTTTGTTTTTTGATTCAAAAAGGCACTATAACTTTTAATTTCCATTTGAATGAGTTCTCTTGCGACATTATAGGACCACTGGGTCATTATGATCACCCCTGGGGAAAAGAAAAACAATAAAACAAATAAACACGCATCCGTGACATTTCTTTTGGCAAAAAATACCAAATTTCACATTTTTGCAGATAGGAGCTTCAAACCTCTACAGTAAGGTTTTCTGATACGCTGAAACTGATGGTGTGATTTTCATTAAGATTCTATGACTTTTAGGGGGTGTTTTCTCCTTTTTTCGAAAATAGGGCAAATATTCTTAGGCTCGTAACTTTTGATGGGTATAACTAAACTTGAGGATGCTTAAATATTTAAAGTCAGCATAAAAATCCAATTTTTTTGATGTATCTATTGATATTAAAATTCCGTTTTTTAGAGTTTCAGTTACTATTGAAACGAGTCACTCTTGCTATGCAGTTCGTTACCACGAACTTTTTGATCTGGTCTGTTTTCGGTCCGATCTGATCTGTTATCGGTCTGATCAGATCTGTTCTCAGTCTGATCTGATCTGTTCTTTGTTTGATTTGAAGTTACAAGCAGGAAGAATCCTAAGGCTTTTTGTTAATTTGAATAGTAAGAGACGACCTGGCTACAACCTACGATTATGACGTCAGTGCTCAATCTTTAACATGAAATATGCAGTTTTTCGTAGAAAAATTAATTCGGTTTTAAAAATTATTTGTTTTAATTACTAAAAGTATTTAGCCCCATTAATTTCCTTTAAAATGAGCCATTGAACAACTCTCCACGATGTTCCAGTGCCAAGCTATCTGTGGAAGAAAAAAGAAAAAAAAGATGCTTTTTAGGCAGAATGCTGTAGTAGCTACCACTTTTCTTGATTTTGCAGCCAATATATTTCCTTTATTGTTCAAACCAAGGGACAGAAAGTTCCCTATATAGGGATTTCAGACAAGGTGGTTCTAATCGTGTACTTTTTATTCTGATCTTATTCTATTTTTAGGAGTTATGGGTTATTGTATTTCTTAACATTGGACGTGGTCACCTCTTACTAGGTTGCTAGCTACCGCGGGAACACGGAAACCCATTAATGCAAGATGCATGCTAAAGCTAGGTTCTAACGGTAAAGAGGGCACATAGAAATTATGTGGGACATTTTTGGCTTTAGGTGGTTAATGGCTTTTCTGAAAAAAATAACAAGAAACAAAAAGTCGTAATGCATGGAAATTAAGGCTACCGTCAGATTCTTATTCAAATTTAGTTTCTAGGACGGGATCAGTTGCAAATAGTTTGGTCTTAAAATGAGCAAACCATTCATTTTTAGGATTTTGATTCAAACAAAGGAAAGCTAGCTACAGTAGGTCATTTGTAATACGTCAACTAGATGCTTGCGGAGGAATTCAAGCTGAGGGAGCAATTTCGGCTTGTAGGATGGAATTGTCAAATTAGCCATACATAGAAAGCTAAAATTTTTCTTCACGGAACAGTTTTATTTTGAGCGTATAAAGAGTGAACAATTTTTGCACAGACAGGACGACCAAAAATTTTAAAGGAAGGAGATAAGTTTAATGTTTGCGTTGTTGCGTAGCAAAACTTCAAGGGCTAATCTGAAAACACTTCTTCTATAGGTTAAAGTAGCTTCTTGTTCTGTTTTAACAAACTTGGGCTTTTCAGTCAAGAACCATTCAGCCCTTTTCATTTTGACTCATTCTGTGAGTTGAAATGAGCTAGTGCCCTGGTTGCACCTTGTTTATCTTGAAGCTGCTTAAGTATCTTACAGCAAATCTTTTGATTCTAGGAGTTGAAATATCAGAGGATATACGTTGAGTTCCGTGCTCTGTGTGCAGCTGTGGTCAGCTACATTCCTAGCTGATAGGGAGATTTTGTGGAGTTTGAAGCACTTTAACAGTTTATATTGCCGGGATTACTGTGTAGACGTCAGCATATTACATTTAAATAGGCAATGGTCAATTGTTTCATTTTTAATATTGCAATGTCTGCAAATAGGGGATGAGGGAATTGAACCACTTGAATTAGGAAACTGATATAAAGCTGCCTGAAAATTAAACCATTTGAGCCAGTCTGGATGTTATAATAAATTTAGAAAGGTGCTTATTGGGGAAAGGAGAAAAATTTGGTTTATTCTTATTTAACACTACCTTTGCTAATCTCCAGCGATATATGTCTCCAATGGGGATTGGTCTCCTACTTGGCTAGTCAAAATTTTAAGCATTTTTTTGCAACTTCATCCCCATGATGGTTACCTGTTATACCTGAGTGGCTTGGGAAGCAGAACATACTTCAGTATGTTCTGCTTTTTGAAGCAAAAGTTTCAATAATGCTAAGACAATATAATGTTTCTATATCTATTTTATACTGATACACTAAGTACAGCAGCATTAGGCTTGACAAAGGGTCAAAATAAACCATAATATTTTGTAAATTAGGAATCAAAGGTTGATTATTCATAAGGTTCTCTAATGCCATGATTGTGGCATTTAACTCTGCAGACATCATAGACACATAATCATACATTATGTCACCCATTGCAATGTTAAGGGGTTAAAGAAAAGCTTTACTTTCCACCTTCTCATTCATTTTCTACCCATCATCAAAAATGTGGAAGTGTTTTTTATACATAATTGTCTTAAATTCAGCTGAATTGTTCTGGATGAAAGCAATGGGGATAAGTTCTTTAGTCCACTTTGAGAAATAAGTATTTATTATGGGGATTGACCAACTCCATGGGGGGGGGGGCGGAAATAGGTGCGATGGACTTTGCTGGCACCGGGGGTTTCTTCTGGGTACTGGCAAATTCAATTGCAATGCCTCTATAGATGGATGGACTTCTCAACCAGTTATGCAGGATATGTGAGATATTGGCTTCAAATTTTCTCAGACAATTTATTAAAAGAAATCTTCGTTTTTCATTTACTGTTGATAATTCACCCTCAGTAAGCAGAAAGTTAGTACTTGTTGGTTTCCCAAGACCAAATGCGAGGCAGATTATATCATTTTGAATTTTTTCAATTATTTGCATCTGGGACTTTGCACAGGCACCATATACAATGAGCCAATAATCAATATAGGGCCTTAAATGTGATTCACAAAAATGTTCTTCTTCTTCTATTTAACAGCAGGCGGGCTTTTCAGTGATACTATTTAGCCCTTATCCTTTTGCTTCACTCTGTGGGCTACAGAGCTACTGGCTTGATTGCCTCATGATTATTAGATATTTTCAGATATCTTTCAGTAGATATTTTGACTCTAGCAGTTCAATCTATGCTCTGTTTGCAGGTATAGTTGGCTCTTGGCTGATAGTGCGATTTTGTGGTGTTTCAAGCATTTTAACCGTTTGCAAAGCAAGGTATGTTGTGCAGACGTCAGCATATTACATTCAAATAGGCAATGGTCAATTGTTTCATTATTCATACTACAATGCCTGCAAAGAGGGGACAGGGGAATTGAACCACTTGAATTAGAAAACTTATACGAGAATGCAAGAAAATTTAGTCCATTCGTTCCAGAACGAATTCTATGATAAATTTTAGAAAGATACTTATTGGGAAAGGGGGAAAGGATAGGATTAATCTTATTAAAATTAATATCTGATAGCCTCCATCGGTAAATATCTCTAATCGGGATTGGTCTCCCACTTGGCTGGTCAATATTTATAGCATTTTTTGCTATTTCATCAACCTGATGATTACCACTTATGCCAGAGGGGCTAGGAATATACTGAAAATAAGTTTTTATGCCACTTGAAGCAAGATTATCTATAATACTGAGACAATGATAAGTATCAATGTACAACTTATTCTGAGGAGCTGATGCCAGCAACTCAAGGCTGGATAAAGAGTCGGAATATGCAATAATATTATTTGAATTTGCAATCAAAGGTTGGTTTTCCTTAATGTGTTCTAATGCCATGGTTAAGGCATTAACCATTAAGCACCACTTGCTACCTTCTCATTCATTTTTGACCCAACAACAAATATTTGGAAGTGATTTTTATAGGTAATTGTATTAAGTTCAACAAATTTTTTCTGGACAAAAGCGATTGGGGTTAAATCTTTAGTCCACTTTGAGAAATCAGTATTTATTATGGGACTTGACCAATTCCATGGAGGGGATTGGGGAAAGTGGGTGCAATAGACTTTGCTGGTACGGCGAACTTCTTCTGAATGTTGGCATACTCATCTGCAATGCCTGTATACATGGTTGGATTTCTTAACCAATTATGTAGGATGTGTGAGCTATTTTATTCAATTATTGTAAGATGTTTTGTCAAGAGAAAGCTACGTCTCTCCCTTATTGTTGTTAATCCACTCTCCATAAGCATAAACTTGGTGCTTATGGGTTTCCTAAGACCAAATATGAGGCGTATTATATCATTTTGTGTTGTTTCAATTTTTTGCATCTTGGTCTTTGCACATGCACCATAGACGATGATCCCATAGTCAATATGGTGTCTTATATGAGATTTATAAAACTGCAGTAAGGTTTTATCCTTGCAGCCCTAGGTTGTGGAAAGAAGTATTTTTAGTATATTTATTTTTCTATAGCATTTTTTTATTGTGTTTGAAATGTGGAGGTGGAAATTAAGTTTTTGGTCAAGCATGAGACCTAGGTAATTAATATGATAATCTTCTGGAATAATTGTTTTATTTAGAGTTAGTTTTGCATTAACATGGTTTCGCTTCCGGTGAAATTGGATGATTTTTGACTTGGTAGGTGCAATGGGTAAATCTGAATGTTGAGAGAATTTTTCAAATTGGAACAGTGACTTTTGCAGATTTGACTGTGCTATCTCAAAGGTGTTGCCAGATGACTATAGCACCAGATCGTCAGCATATTATAGATTCGTGTGGGGTAGGTTCATGTCCCAGAGATATAGGGCAAACAGGAGGCAACTGAGGACTGCTCCCTGAGGTAGACCTTTGGCTGTTGTCTTTTGGGGTGAAGAGGCCGAACCAACACAAATAATGAAACCTAGCACTTCTATGAAGGATTTTATAAAAGATACTAGCTTAGGGAATAGTCTAATGGTTGCAAGTTTGTTTAAAAGGATTTAGTGGTTCATATTGTCATACGTCCCTTTCAAAATCAAGAAAAGCTGCAACTAGGACATTATTTTTTGAGAATGATTCATGTATTGCATTAGTTAGCAAAATGAAAGCATCTGTTGAGGAGTGGTGTTTCCTGAATCCAGTTTGAGTGTGAGGGATCATATTGTTTTTTTCAACAAACCAGAGGAGTCTGTGATAGATCATTTTCTCCATTATTTTCCCCATCACAGGATTAATCATTATGGGCCTATAGGACTCAGGGTTATCTTTGAGTTTATTTTTCTTTAGGACTGGTAAGAGGGACAAACATTTCCATATATTGGCGAACATAGAAGATTTCCAAGCATGATTATAACAATTTAGCAGTTCTTGTTTGTATGAAGGGTTGAGATTCTTTATCCATGTAGGGTGTACATTGTCATAGCTGCCGCTAGTTTTGGTCCTAATATGATGTATTGCATTATTCATTTCCTGGATTGAAAATGGACTAGTTATATACTCAGATCCTGGGCGTGGTTGGTAACTTGGGTTCATAGGAATTGGAGACATTTTGCTTCGATTATTTGATGTTAGCTTATTAACAAAAAGAATTGCAAATAGCTTAGCTTTTTCATTATCATTGTCATAATGGGTATTATTATGCATAAGCTCATACAGGAGTGGGTTGGGGGAAATCTTTTTCCCACAGATGTAGCTTATGACTTTATGTATAATTGGCTCATGTGTTTCTCTGGAGAGATTATTTGCAAAATTATTCCAGTAATTATATTTAGCATCTATTATAGTCCTTTTTAGATTAGATTCTGCTTGTAATTTTTTTAAATATGTAGTAGGTGATGGTTTTTTTATGAATTCTGTCCTAGCTGCCTTTTTTATTCTCCATTTATTTTGGCACTCATTTGTCCACCATGCTTTAGGAATGTGTTTAGGGTAGGTTTTCTTAGGTGTTGTCCTGAGGATAGCATGATTAGCTGTATTTATTAGTAAAGATGTCAATACTTCAGCATGTGTGTCAACTGTTGTGTTTGAAATGTATGAATTTTGGGTGAAACTTGTGATTTCATCATTTAGCTTATTTTGGAACATAGACCAATTTGCTTTAGTGTTGATATATTTGGAGGTATGTGGTAGAGTTTCAGCAGGTTCATTTAGGGAGCACACTATAGCAAAGAGGTCAGTACATAGACTATTAATTATATTTATATAAATTTTATTCAAAATATTTAATGACACAATTTGTAGGTCAATTGTGGAGAATCTGCCACTTTTGGGGTTGAAATAAGTATTCAGGTTTGGAGGGGTAGCAACAGCTAATTCATTATTATTTGAAGTCATATACTCAATCAATTTACCAGCTTTATTTGCTGGTTTATTCCCCCACAAAAGGCTGTGGGCATTGAAATTTCCATAAATAATGATGTTTTTTAACATATTAGAATTATTTATATAATTAAAGAAATCCCTGGCATCTGTAGTTTGGCCATTAGGGTTATAAAAGCTTATTATGTAGGTTTTTATATTATTCAGCCAAACACTGATACCAATTGCATCAACATCATTTACAAAATTTGGAAAGTTGATGCCACAGAATTTTATATTATTATTAACTATTAAAGCTACTCCACCTCCTTTTCTCTCTGATGATCTATCCTTTCACAGGATAGTATATCCTCAGAGACTTAATTTGTTGATTTTGGGTTAAATGAGTTTCCTGGAGGCAAGGAATATTAATTGAATTATTATTCATAAAAGATATTAGTTCATTTAGCTTATTTTCTGTGAGTGATCTTATGTTCCACTGGAGTATTGATATGTGTTGTGTTGTTGATTCATTTTTCATATGACTGTGTATCAATGTTCAGTTTTGTTAATAGTAAAGCAAGATCTTTTTTTGCTTGAATGAGCATATCATCAGGGATGTAGATTTTTGCCAATTCTGCAATGATTTTTGTTTTCTGTAGTTGATGTATGTTCATGGCCTGAACTGCATTACAGTTTAGAATGAATAAGCATATATTTGGGGATTGCATTTTTGGTTGTGCATCCTGTTTGTCAGTTAAGGGTTTTAATTCCTGGTAGTGTTTCTGGTTTGTTTCTTCTTGGGAGGGGGGGCAGGGTGACCTAATCTCACCGGACAAGGAGGCTTGTTGACTTGGTGATTTCTTCTGATAGGGATATGAGCTAGGGGGCTTAGAAGATGGTGTTTTATACGGGGTACTTGATGCATTTGGGGCGTTTGACTTGGGGGTTTTGGTTGGCTTCATTACAGGCTTTATTTGGTATTGTTGGGCAGCATTTCCTTCCATTGCTGCAAAGGGGTATGGGATGGCCTTCTCTGTTGCTATTTGGAGTGTTAGAGCTCTTTTCTTATATGCAGGGCATAGTGATTTATTTGTAGATTCATGTGGGCCTTTGCAATTGATACATGTAGGCTGAGTGTTGTTGCAAGTTGTCAACTCTTTAGGATGGTATGCTTTACAATTACTGCACTCTAGGAGAATTTCATTACATTTGTTTGTTGTGTGTCCCAGTTTGAGACACTTCTGACACTGGATAGGCTTAGGTTTGTATTCCTTGTGTGGTTTGATTTGCCCAACTAGGAATAACTTTTCTGGGATATTAATTTTTTCCTTCAGTCTAAATAAGAAGGATCTACTTGTTCTTAGGCCATTAGAGTTAGGTTAACCAAGTTCGGTAACATCTTCAGCTGGGATTGTGTTGCCAGCCCTATCTGAGAGCCCTTCTTTTAACTCCTGAATGGATATTTCTAGGGGAACATTATAAACTACTATTTTTGTTGGTGATAGTTTTGGGTTCCATTTAGATGCATTAATTGGGGTATTCAGAAGGGATTTCAGGTTAATTATTGTGTCTGCTGGTTTCTGATCTTAGACAGCTATTAGCAGATGTCCATCACGGTGAATATTAAGAGAGAACATTGATTTTATCAATTGGAAAATTGCAACTCTTATTGCAGTAATCTTTTTTATTTCAAAGGGGGTAGTAGGAGTAATTTTAAGGTAAATTCCTAAGTTTTGGGAGGGAGGATCTTGGGCAGGGAGGGGGGAAATGCTTTTGATTGGGGAGATTTTTTTTCCTTTTTTTAGAGCTTCTAGAAAGGACCTCTTGAAACCCATTATCATCATTTATAGTGACATTAGCCCCTACACTGATCATTGTCCTATTCTCAGAATTGGAGCTATCATTTGAACTTTGAGATAGTGAGCTTGACCAGCCAAAATGGGTATCAGTTTCACTGGTATTTGGGGTGAGATCTGGGGGGACTTTTTTTTTGGATGACTTCTAAGCATTGCCTATTGAAAAAAGCTTTAAACTAAAGCAAAACTAAAACAAAAAGGGATAATACAATTATATCAAACCGTCTGCACTATACTATGGGGAGGAGAAACACCACAGTATAGCCCTGAGGATGATTTGAGCAGGATTGGTTTGGTACAGCTGCTGATTAATTGAGATAATATTTCACAAGAAAATTTATTTTAAATTTCTTAAAATGTTGCTGCTGTCTCTCTTCTTCTTCTTCTAATTCACAGCAGGCGGGCTATTCAGTTAATACTATTTAGTCCTTTTCTTTTTGCTTCACTCTGTGGGCTACAGAGCTACTGGCTTGGTCCTCTCTTATTTATTAGATATTGTCAGATATCTTTCAGTAGATCTTTTGACTCAAGGAGTTCAAATATAAGATGATAGATATCGATTTCTGTGCTCTGTGTGCATGTATAGTTGGCTAGGCTATTGGCTGATAGTGAGATTTTGTGGTGTTTGAAGCATTTTAACAGTTTACAAAGCAAGGTACGTTGTGCAGACGTCAGCATATTACATTCAAATAGGCAATGGTCAATTGTTTCATTATTCATATTACAATGCCTGCAAACAGGGGACAGGGGAATTGAACCACTTGAATTAGAAGACTTATATGAGAATGCAAGGAAATTTAGTCCATTTGTTCCAGAACGAATTCTATGATATATTTTAGAAAGATTCTTATTGGGAAAGGGGGAAAAGATAGGATTAATCTTATTAAAATTAATATCTGATAGCCTCTATCGGTAAATATCTCCAATTGGGATTGGTCTCCCACTTGGCTGGTCAATATTTATAGCATTTTTTGCTATTTCATCAACCTGATGATTACCACTTATGCCAGAGTGGCTAGGAATGTACTGAAAATAAGTTTTTATGCCACTTGAAGAAAGATTATCAATAATACTGAGACAATGTTAAGTGTCAATCTCCAACTTATATTGAGGAGCTGAGGCCAGAAACTCCAGGCTTGATAGAAAGTCGGAAAATATGATAATATTATTTGAACTTGCAATCAAAGGTTGGTTTTCCTTAAGGTGTTCTAATGCCGTTATTATGGCATTTAACTCAGCAGACATTATAGATAAATTATTATATAATCTCTCGCCCATTGCAATTTTCAGGTGAGGAAGGAAAACACCACTTGCAACCTTCGCATTCATTTTTGACCCATCAACAAATATTTGGAAGTAATTTTTATAGGTAATAGTATTAAGTTCTGAAAATTTTTTCTGGACAAAAGCAATGGGGGTTAAATCTTTATTCCACTTTGAGAAATCAGTATTTATTCTGGGACTTGACCAATTCCATGGGGGGGATCGGGGGAAAGTAGGTGCAATAGACTTTGCTGGTATGGGGAACTTCTTCTGAATATTGGCATACTCATCTGCAATGCCTCTATACATAGCTGGATTTCATAACCAATTATGTAGTGTGTGTGAGCTATTTGATTCAATTTTTGTCAGATGTTTTGTCAAGAGAAAACTACGTCTCTCCCTTATTGTTGTTAATCCACTCTCCATAAGTAGAAACTTGGTGCTTGTGGGTTTCCTAAGACCAAATATGAGACCTATTATATAATTTTGTGTTGTTTCAATTTTTTGCATCTGGGTCTTTACACATGCACCATAGACGATGAGCCCATAGTCAATATGGGGTCTTATATGTGATTTATAAAACTGGAGTAAAGTTTTCTCCTTACATCCCCAGGGTGTGGAAAGAAGTCTTTTAAGTATAATTGTTTTTCTATAGAATTTTTTTATTGTGTTTGAAATGTGGAGGTGGAAATTAAGATTTTGGTCAAGCATGAGACCTAGGTAATTAATATGATTATCTTCTGGAATAGTTGTTTTGTTTAGAGTTAGTTTTACATTAACATGGTTTCGCTTCCGGTGAAATTGGATTATTTTTGACTTAGTGGGTGCAATGGGTAAATCTGAATGTTGAGAGAATTTTTCAAACTGGAAAAGTGACTTTTGCAGATTTGACTGTGCTATCTGAAAGGTGTTGCCAGATGACCATAGCACCAGATCATCAGCATATTGTAGATTCGTGTGGGGTAGGTTCATGTCCCAGAGATATAGGGCAAATAGGAGGCAACTGAGGACTGCTCCCTGAGGTAGGCCTTTGGTTATTGTGTTCTGGGGTGAAGAGCCTGAACCAACACAAACAATGAAACTTCGCACTTCTATGAAGGATTTAATAACAGATACTAGCTTAGGGGGTACTCCAAGGTTTGCAAGTTTGTTTAAAAGGATTTGGTGGTTCACATTGTCATATGCTCCTTCAAAATCTAGGAAAGCTGCAACTAGGACATTATTTTTTGAGAAAGATTCATTTATTGCATTTGTTAGCAAAATGAAAGCATCTGTTGAGGAGTGTGTTTCCTGAATCAAGTTTGAGTGTGAGGGATCATATTATTTTTCCCAACAAACCAGAGGAGTCTGTGATAGATCATTTTCTCCATTATTTTCCCAAGCACAGGAGTAATCATTATGGGCCTATAAGACTCAGGGTTATCTTTGGGTTTATTTTTCTTTAGGATTGGTAGGAGGGATGAATATTTCCATATATTGGGGAAAATAGAAGATGCCCAAGAGTGATTATAACAATTTAGCAGTTCTTGTTTGTATGAAGGTGTGATTCCTTATCCATGTAGGGTGTATATTGTCATAGCTGCCGCTACTTTTGGTCCTAATATGATGTATTGCATTATTCAATTCCTGGATTGAGAATGGATTAGTTATGTACTCGGATCCTGGGCGTGGTTGGTAACTTGGGTTCATAGGAATTGGGGACAGTTTGCTTTGGTTATTTGATGTTAGCTTATTAACAAAAAGAGTTGCAAATAGGTTAGTTTTTTTATTATCATTGTCATAATGGGTATTATTATGTATAAGCTCATACAGGAGTGGGTTGGGGGAAGTCTTTTTCCCACAGATGTGGCTTATAACTTTGTGTATAATTGGCTCATGTGTTTCTCTGGAGAAATTATTTGCAAAATTATTCCAGTATTTATATTTAGCATCTATTATAGTCCTTTTTAGATTAGATTCTGCTTGTAATTTTTTTAAATAAGTAGTAGGTGATGGTTTGCTTAAGAATTCTGTCCTAGCTGCCTTGTTTATTCTCCATTTATTTAGGCACTCATTTGTCCACCATGCTTTAGAAATGTGTTTAGGGAATGTTTTCCTAAGTGTTGTCCTAGGGATAGCATGATTAGCTGTATTTATTAGTAAAGATGTCAAGGCTTCAGCATGTGTGTCAACTGTTGTGTTAGAAATGCATGAAATTTGGGTGAAACTTGTAATTTCATCATTTAGCTTATTTTGGAAAATAGACCAATTTGCTTTAGTGTTGATATATTTGGAGGTATGAGATATAGTTTCAGCAGGTTAATTTAGGGAGCAAACTATAGCAAAGTGGTCAGTACATAGACTATATGAATTTTATCTATTTAAATTTTATTCAAAAAATTTAATGAAACAATTTGTTGGTCAATTGTGGAGAATTTGCCACTTTTGGGGTTGAAATATGTATTCAGGTTTGGAGGGGTAGCAACAGCTAATTCATTATTATTTGAAATCATATGCTCAATGAATTTACCAGCTTTATTTGCTGGTTTGTTCCCCCACAAAAGGCTATGGGCATTGAAATCTCCACAAATAATAATATTTTTTAACATATTAGAATTATTTATATAATTAAAGAAATCCTTGGCATCTGTAGTTTGGCCATTAGGGTTATAAAAGCTTATTATGTAGGTTTTTGAATTATTCCGACAAACACTGATACCAATTGCGTCAACATCATTTGCAAAATCTGGAAAATTGATGCCACAAAATTTTATATTATTTTTAACTAATAAAGCTACCCCACCTCCTTTTCTCTCTGAAGATCTATCCTTTCTGAGGATAGTATATCCCATAGACTTAATTTGTTGATTTTGGGTTAAATGAGTTTCCTGGAGGCAAGCAATATTAATGGAATTATTATTCATAAAAGATATTAGTTCATTTAGCTTATTTTCTCTGAGTGATCTTACATTCCATTGGAGTATTGATATATGTTGTGTTGTTGATTTATTCTTCTAATGACTGTGTATCAATGTTCAGCTCTGTTAGAAGTAAACCAAGTCTTTTTTTTTGCTTGAATGAGCATATCATGAGGGATATAGATTTTTGCCAATTCTGCAATGATTTTTGTTTTCTGTAGTTAATGTATGTTCATGGCCTGAAGTGCATTACAGTTCAGAATGAATAAGCATGTATTTGGGGATTGCATTTTTGGTTGTGCATCCTGTTTGTCGGTTAACGGGTTAATTCCTGGTAGTGTTTCTGGTTTGTTTCTTCTTGGGAGGGGGGGCCAGGCTGACCTCATCTCACCAGACATGGAGGCTTGTTGGCTTGGTGATTCCTTCTGATAGGGATTTGAGCTAGGGGGCTTAGAAGATGGTGTTTTATATGGGGTACTTGATGCATTAGGGGCCTTTGACTTGGGGGCTTTGGTTGGTTTCATTACAGGCTTTATTTGGTATTGTTAGGCAGCATGTGCTTCCATTGCTGCAAAGGGGTGTGGGATGGCTTTCTCTATTGATATTTGGAGTGTTAGAGCTCTTTTCTTGTATGCAGGGCATAATGATTTATTTGTAGATTCATGTGGGCCTTTGCAATTGATGCATATAGGCTGAGTGTTGTTGCAAGTTGTCAACTCTTTAGGATGGAAAGCTTTACAATTACTACACTCTCGGAGAATTTCATTGCATTTGTTTGTTGTGTGTCCCAGTTTGAGACCCTTCTGACACTGGATAGGCTTAGGTTTGTACTCCTTGTGTGGTTTGATTTTCCCAAATAGGAATAATTTTTCTGGGATATTCATTTTTTCCTTCAGTGTGAATAAGACGGATCTACTAGTTCTTAGGCCATTAGAGTTAGGTTTGCCAAGTTGGGTAACATCCTCAACTGGGTTGTGTTTCCAGCCCTATCTGAGAGCCCTTCTTTTAACTCCTGAGTGGATATCTCTGGGGGAACATTATAAACTACTATTTTTGTTGGTGATTGTTTTGGGTTCCAATTAGATGCAATAATTGGGGTATTCAGAAGGGATGTTAGGTTAATTATTGTATCTGCTGATTTCTGATATTCTACAGCTATTAGCAGAGATCCATCACGGTTAATATTAAGCGAGAACATTGATTTTAGCAATTTAAAAATTGCAACTCTTATTGCAGTGATCATTTTTATTTCAAAGGGGGTAGTAGGAGTAATTTTAAGGTAAATTCCAAAGTTTTTGGAGGGAGGATCTTGGGCAGAGATAGGGGAAATGATTTAGATTGGGGATATTTTTTTTTTCTTTTTTTAGAGCTTCTAGAGAGGACTTCTTGAAACCCATTATCATCATTTATGGTTACATTAGCCCCTACACTTATCATAGTCCTATTCTCTGAATTGGAGCTATCATTTGAACTTTGAGAAAGTGTACTTGACCAGCCAAGATGAGTATCTTTCACTATGGCACATTCACTGGAATTTGATTTGGGATCTGGGGGGACATTTTTTTTGGAGGACTTCTAAACATTGCCTTTTGGAAAAAGCTTTAAACAGAAAAAAACAAAACTAAAGCAAGAAGGGAAAATAGAATGATATCAAACCGTCTGCACTATACTATGGGGAGGAGAACACCACGGTCTTCTTCTTCTTCTAATTCACAGCAGGCGGGCTATTCAGTTGGTACTATTTAGCCCTCTTCTTTTTGCTTCACTCTGTGGGCTACAGAGCTACTGTCTTGGTTGTCTCTTATTTATTAGATATTCTCAGATATCTTTCAGTAGATCTTTTGACTCAAGCAGTTCAAATATAAGATGATAGATATCGATTTCTGTGCTCTGTGTGTAGGTATAGTTGGCTAGGCTCTTGGCTGATAGTGAGATTTTGTGGTGTTTGAAGTATTTTAACAGTTTACAAAGCAAGGTATGTTGTGGAGACGTCAGCATATTACATTTAAATAGGCAATGGTCAATTGTTTCATTATTCATATTACAATACCTGCAAAGAGGGGACAGGGGAATTGAACCACTTGGATTAGAAAGCTTATATGAGAATGCAAGGAAATTTAGTCCATTTGTTCCAGAACGAATTCTATGATTTATTTTAGAAAGATACTTATTGGGAAAGGGGGAAAGGATAGGATTAATCTTATTAAAATTAATATCTGATAGCCTCCATCGGAAAATATCTCTAATTAGGATTGGTGTCCCACTTGGCTGGTTAATATTTATAGCATTTTTTGCTATTTCATTAACCTGATGATTACCACTTATGCCAGAGTGGCTAGGAATATACAGAAAATAAGTTTTTATGCCACTTGAAGCAAGATTATCAATAATACTGAGACAGTGATAAGTGTCAATGTCCAACTTATATTGAGGAGCTGAGGCCAGCAACTAAAGGCTTGATAAAGAGTCGGAATAGATGATAATATTATTCGAATTTGCAATCAAAGGTTGGTTTTGCTTAAGGTGCTCTAATGCCATGATTATGGCATGTAACTCAGCAGACATTATAGATAAATTATTAAATAATCTCTCACCCATTGCAATTTTCAGGTGAGGAAGGAAAACACCACTTGCAACCTTCTCATTCATTTTTGACCCATCAACAAATATTTGGAAATGATTTTTATATTTAATTGTATTAAGTTCTGCAAATTTTTTCTGGACAAAAGCAATGGGGGTTAAATCTTTATTCCATTTTGAAAATTCAGTATTTATTATGGGAAATGACCAATTCCATGGAGGGGATTGGGGAAAAGTAGGTGCAATAGAATTTGCAGGTACAGGGAACTTCTTTTGAATATTGGCTTACTCATCTGCAATACCTCTATACATGGCTGGATTTCTTAATCAATTATGTACTGTGTGTGAGCTATTTGATTCAATTTTTGTAAGATGTTTTGTCAAGAGAAAGCTACGTCTCGCCCTTATTGTTGTTAATCCACTCTCCATAAGCAGAAACTTGGTGCTTGTGGGTTTCCTAAGACCAAATATGAGACGTATTATATCATTTTGTTTTGTTTCAATTTTTTGCATCTGGGTCTTTGCACATGCACCATAGACGATGAGCCCATAGTCAATATGGGGTCTTATATGTGATTTATATAACTGGAGTAAGGTTTTCTCCTTACAACCCAAGGGTTTGGAAAGAAGTCTTTTTAGTATATTTGCTTTTCTATAGCATTTTTTTATTGTGTTTGAAATGTGGAGGTGGAAACTAAGTTTTTGGTCAAGCATGAGACCTAGGTAATTAATATGATTATCTTCTGGAATAGTTGTTTTATTTAGAGTTAGTTTTGCATTAACATGGTTTCGCTTTCGGTGAAATTGGATTATTTTTGACTTGGTGGGTGCAATGGGTTAATCTGAATGTTGAGAGAATTTTTCGAACTGGAAAAGTGACTTTTGCAGATTTGACTGTGCTATCTGAAAGGTGTTGCCAGATGACCATAGCACCAGATCATCAGCATATTGTAGATTCGTGTGGGGTAGGTTCATGTCCCAGAGATATAGGGCAAATAGGAGGTAACTGAGGACTGCTCCCCGAGGTAGGCCTTTGGTTATTGTCTTTTGGGGTGAAGAGGCTGAACCAACACAAATGAAGAAACTTCACACTTCAATAAACGATTTAATAAAGGATACTAGCTTAGGGGGTACTCCAAGGTTTGCAAGTTTATTTAAAAGGATTTGGTGGTTCACATTATCATATGCCCCTTCAAAATCTAGGAAAGCTGCCACTAGGACATTATTTTTTGAGAAAGATACATTTATTGCATTTGTTAGCAAAATGAAAGCATCTGTTGAGGAGTGGTGTTTCCTGAATCCAGTTTGAGTGTGTGGGATCATATTATTTTTTTCAACAAACCAGAGGAGTCTTTGATATATCATTTTCTCCATTATTTTCCCCATCACAGGTATAATCATTATGGGCCTATAAGACTCAGGGTTCTCTTTTGGTTTATTTTTATTTAGGATTGGTATGAGGGACGAACATTTCCATATATTGGGGAACCTAGAAGATGCCCAAGCATGATTATAACAATTTAGCAGTTCTTGTTTGTATGAAGGCGTGAGATTCTTTATCCATCTAGGGTGTATATTGTCATAACTGCTGCTAGTTTTGGTCCTAATATGATGTATTGCATTATTCAATTCCTGGACTGCAAATGGATTGGTTATGTACTCGGATCCTGGGCGTGGTTGGTAACTTGGGTTCATAGGAATTGTGGACAGTTTGCTTTGATTATTTGATGTTAGCTTATTAACAAAAAGAGTTGCAAATAGGTTAGCTTTACCATTATCATTGTCATAATGGGTATATAATGGGTACATGGGTATGTCATAATGGGTACAGTATAGCCCTGAGGATGAGTTCTTCTTCTTCTTCTTCTTCAATTATAGGCTTCGGATGAATCCATTTAACCTTTTTCGTATTGTCTGATTATGTCAGGGGTGTCCTGGGAAATCAAATATAGAAATTAGACTATTATTATTCAATAATAGAATTTATACATCATTGATGAAACCACCTATATTTAGGCAGTTAAAGACAGCTTTGAACAATTCGGCATCATCATGTTGCAGTTTTATATTTTGAAAATTCACTTATTCTTCTTTCAAATGCACATTAGTTTATGCTACTATGCGTTTCGCCCACCCATTAAAATTAAATATTCAGGGTTCTCGAAGAATTTGTTTCGGAACCATACCAATTCTACGTCTACATGCAAAGAACCTCCGATATGCTTAGAGACAGTGATGCCAATCTAATGCTGTCATTTAGGCCTACTCATAAAGATTTTAATAGTTTTAAGTTAAGGACTAGGCACACGTCACTGACTTCGGGAACCGATTTCAGCAAGGGTGTTTTTCATGTCGAGTGATTATAATTAATGATGTTATGAGGCGGGGCTTAGCGACGTTTTTCGGTGATTAATCATCGTTAGTTGCGATTAATTTACGATAATCATTAAATACGATCAATTAAATGCCGAAAGCTCTAAATTCCTAGTAAATTCTTTGTCTAGAACATAATTAATGATGATTAATCACCAAAAAACGTCACTAAACCCCGCCTCTCAGCATCACTAATTACAATCACCTGACGTGGAATACACCTTTGCTGAAATCGGTTCTCGAATCAGCTACGTGTGCCGAGCCCTTTAACTGAAACTACAGAAATAGCTTTTAAGGATTTCATTTGCTATAGGTACTTTTTAAGAGCGCTTGATTTAAATGAAATAATTCATGAATAAAATTGAAGAAAAATAATCAAAAGGACATGGATCAAGAAGAGAAGAAAGGTTAGTCATATTTTAACTTACGAGGTTAGTTTTTTAAGGAAAATTTGATAATGAAATACATTATCTCCATTAAATATATTGTGGCATTCAAGCTCAAACAATTTATTTTGCTCCTGTTTCAACTTCCATAGGGTAGCCTAGTTTTCCTTTTTTTGGCAAGTGTAATAATTTTAAAATTTGTAAGTCAAATAAGCTGCTAGTATCTGTTTGTCTAGATACCTATTTTATAAATAAGCTGTAACAGCCCCAGCCTAGGCTATGCATTTTGCTGATTATAATCTAGGCTATGAATCTACAAACTAATTAATAATTATTAACCAGATTTAGTGTCTCTAAATTGAATCACCTTGGCTCAAGAATTTGTTGCTACAAAAGTGAATATTTTTGCTAGTCTTGGTGCAAAATTGATAAAAATAATTAAACAAAAGTGAAAAATATAATAAGTACACCCCAGCTACCTGTCACCTCTGAATTTTTAGATATAGAGTAATCCTGGTCTGTATACATTGTTTGTTGATTTGATTTTTTACTTAGCCTAGCCTAATACTCATCAACAGTTCCTTGATAATGCCAATCTGAAAAAAATATAGCTGCATCATCTTATCCAGCACAGTTAAAGAAAAATGTATCCTAGGCTAAACAACAAGTCACTGCCACATTTCAGACATATGATAACATAGGCTAGGCCTACCACAAGCAAGAGGGATAGGTGAAAACCACCTCCCTTTCTTCAAGGATAGGATCAAAAGACCATTCCCATTGAAAAATTAGAAATAGTTGCCTAAAAAACTTTTTTATCAGTTCTTCATCCCCCCTCCCAAGGGGAAATACTCTGATACTCTCACCATTAAGGATTGTGTCTATGTGCATTGATGCCTGACAATTCCCTGAAATAAAATATTGTGGCAATATAGAAGCACTTCTTTTCAAATACTGGTTGCAAATCCTTCTTCCTCCAATTTACAATATCAAACAGTTCAAATTCTTAGAAAAGTACCCTTTAAATATTTGTTCCTTGTTTTGTCCAATTTGAATATAACTTTGCTCTTAAAACCTAGCTCATTTCCATAAGAAACAGTTTTAAGTGTTTGTTTTTAAAAGTGTATTTAAGCATTATAATTTTTTTTCCTATGTTTACTTAGTATCATACTATTCCTTGTAGGTTTCTGCAGGAGGTTCAAAAGCTTTATGTGTTAGCTCATGTGCATACACTGCCACTTCAAAGGTTGTGTTCCCTCTCTTGTATTTATATTACTTTAGTATCCTCATTATAAAACAAAATGATTTACTTCTAAGACAGTCTGATGTACAAAAATCTGTTGTGTGTTTTTAATCACTATTGAAGAATAAAGCTTCCTATCAGCTTTGCCAACTCTTATTATTTAATTATAAACCTTGTAAAGTAGTTAGCTGTTTAGTGTTATGATGAAGAACAGCTTATTAATGGTATATTTGTCAGCAGTGAAAAGTTTAAGGATATAATCAGTGCAGGTCTTTCTTTCTCAATTTTGAATAAAAAGTAAGTGGAAAACTATATATTTTTTCTAGAATTTGCTGTGAAAAAAATTAATAGGATATCAGTTTTTATTTTGACTCTTCCTGTTTTTCTCCTGAAAAAGAAGACAAATATGAAAAAAGGTTGTTTTTTCATCCTAGCTGTTTTAATCTGTCTGTTAAAAGAGAATGGGCTTGATTAGTCCTAAATATTTTGAGAAGTAAACTGCTAACAAACATATTTACATAGATACTATGGAATATTCTGGAAATATAATTATTTTTTAATTTTTTAGACAAAATATTTATGCACAGAATACACAAACCATTCAGATTTGTGAGACCTGGAGTTGCTATACAGGTATTGTACTGTTAATCCTATTTTTATGTATTTTATATTATTTTGTCATTGTAGGATTTTGTCTTTAATATTCTTCCTCAACCCTAATGTCAAAGGTATAACCAAGGGGGTTGTAGGATCCAGACCTTATACCAAAATATAGGTAAGCTATATTTTGCTTCTTGTTTGACTTTTATTCTGTCATTCCAGCAGTTTATTTTCAGCTTTTTCAGCCATCTATCTTTTATCAACTTCTTTTTAGCCATCTACCTTTTTTCAACTGCTTTTTCAGCCATATCTAGTGTAAATTTGAAGTTCTAGGGGGGCAGCTGCCCCCCCTCTGTATGCCCATGGTAAAGAGCCATGCACCTTTCATGTAATATTTTCCCCCAACCTATTCACATTTAAGCAGTAGGGTGAACTTGGGTAAGTCCGACACTGGGGTAACTCTGTCACCCCTGTCTTATCTGATTCAGTGAAGACAGAAATCTGTGGTTCTGTACTTCATTTTCTTCCTTTGGCTTGGTACTTGACAACAGTGTTCAGTATTGCCGCCATTTTTAACCCCTCTTGTGGTGACGAAATTTTGAAATTTCGAGGAGCGGCATCTTTGCTGGCCACGAGGTGGGTAGTAATTTTTAACTGATAGTGCAGAAAAATAAAGAGAGGATGGAATGATTGTAAATAGCTGATGAGTTAATTGGATAGTTGAAGTATTTACTGTAATTTATTAATATTTTATCCTCAAGCCAGTCAGGAGATACAAGGGGTGTTGGACTTACCCCGGAAAACCCCCCGTTCGGGGTAACTCCGGCATGTCGGACTTGCCCCGTACAGGGTAAATTCCGACACGGGGGCCGGACTTTCCCCGTGTATACGATTGGCTAGTCTTTTGCAGTTCTAGCCTAGATCTCAGTGAATTGTATTTGTCAACTATTCCTTGATCCCAAGATCTTGACAAAAAGGAGCAATATTAACTGAAAAATGAAACTGGAAAAGAAGGATTATGCCAAAAATATACTTAACGTTATGAGAAAACCTTGAATAAATTCCTTTTTGATTTTAATTTGATCGAAGATACTTTTTTCAGATTTGAGTGTCTAAATTTTTTGCTTAAGATTTTGCTTTATTATTTTTACAATTTTATGTAATTTTCTTGCATCTTCCAGTTGTTTATTATGTTTTTTTCCAAAAATAAAGTTTTCAAGACATGAAAATTATATATACGAGTTTTTTTTAGTTTAGTTTATTCACTGTCTTGACCCAAGTCGATAGTGTGATGGAGTTTTATCAACTGCTTTTTCCAATCCATCTGCTTTTTCAGCCATATCTAATGTAAATTTGAAGGTCTAGAGGGGGGAGGGCAGCTGCCCCCTCGCTACACCCATGAAAATCAATACTATTATTAACAGCTAAATCTGTCAAAGCTGAAAGTAATTAGACATTGAAGAATCGCATTGTACCAAGTTAATATTAAACCTAGTATCGTCGGATTGCTTTCCAATGAAACACTAGATAACATCGGATTTTTGGTTCTAACAGAAAAACAAATGCATGGTAGACACGTTTAGGGGAATATATTTGAGTGCAAAGGGGGTTGGGGTCGAAAACACCAAAATACTGACTGTGATTGATATGAATTTTTTCTAAACTTTGTCAATCAGTAACAATATAGCTGAATTCACGAGTACCCATAGGGAATAAACACAATTTCTGATGTTTCTCAGGATGCAAAGGCCAACAATTTTCTCATGAGAGAAAATTTGTTGCTCCCCATCTTCAAGAGATTTCCCCTCCCCAACGAGGCCTAAAGTGGAAAATAAAAATTGTTTTTTTTAATGTGGTTTAGAACAAAAAAAAGGTAAAGTCTCTAACTGAGGCTCTAAATTTGTTTTCTGTAGATTTTGGCTAATAAAAAACCTTGATGAGGATATCTGATAAACTTGTATAGATATTTTTTAAAAAAAACGTTAAGTGTGGACAGCTTTTCCTGCTTCCAATTTTCCAGAAAACGGATAGTCTGGACGCGCTATAAGCTTGAATTTGTCAATATGGCTTGTCATTTCTTATACAATAGGTAAGCTTTACTATTGTTACTATAAACCTGCTTTTTTTTCAGATGCCACGTAAATACAACCAAAAAACCAATAAGGGGACAGGAGGACGATATACTGCTGAACAGCTTAAACAAGCCAAAGATGAAGTTCTATCATGTCGAATGTCTTTAAGAAAAGCTGCGAAATTTTATAACATACCGAGGACAACACTAATGGATCAGACAAAGAAGCAAAGGACTTTCCGTGAATCGCCCGCTGTTACTCTCGGGAGAGCTCCGGACCGACCTCCCGATGTTGAGAAGAGTATGGCAAATTTGCTGAAGGACTTGAAAAAGTGGGTTATGGGTCTTACCAAACACAATTTCCTAGACAAAGTGCAAAAATACGTCTGCATGAAAAAAATCAATACTTGTTACATAAACAACAAGCCAGGTGAGGACTGGCGGCTAGGGTTTAAGAAAAGAAACAACATCTCGCTTAAGAAACCTCCATCCAGATGCATGTTATTCAGCTACTAAGAAAGGATGGATGACTGCGGACCTTTTCTATAACTGGTTTAGAGATGTTTTCCTGCCTCAGGTGAAAGAAAAAGCACATCTTATTCTTGATGGCCATGGCTCTCATTTATCCTTGGCTCTTGCGAAGCTCGCTTCAGAGAAGAACGTTACCATCCTCAAGTTGCCAGCCCACGCATCCCATGTTTTGCAGCCCCTTGACAGGGTTATTTTCAAAGGGCTGAAATCATCCTATGAGCAGAAGCTCGTGAACTGGCAACGAGCACACCCAGGTGACAGCTTGTCACGACCAGGCCTCGTGAAAATTTTATGTCAGATCTGGGAGACTTACTTAACCCCTTCACTGATTCAAAAATCATTTCAAGCGACAGGAATTTACGATTCCGCTATTCCAGCACGTATGAACATCAACGTGGTCGACAACGCGAAGTTTGATCCAGCCAGGTTCAAACGATATGTTGAGAGTAAGAAATCAGAGAATCAGAATTTAACAAGAGTGACTACCAGGGTGAATACAGCAACTGAACAGATTACCATTTCGGTGTTGGTTAGTCCGAAGAAGAATCATACGCATGAAAAATCCTTTGAAGAACTTCTCTTGGACTCAGTACGTCGCCCTTCTCTTGATGCCTCAGCATCCGGGACATCTGGTAGGCAGAGAGTTGCCCGGAAAGCTGAAGTAATCACATCTGCAGAGGCTTTGAGAGTGCTTGAACAAAGAGAGAAAGAGAAAAAAGAAAAGCTAGAGAACAAAAAATGGAAAGTAAAAAAGAACACGTTCAAGCCAAAACTGAAAAAGAATAAGAAAGATGATCTTTCCAGTGAAGACTCTGACTTGGATGTCTCATCGGGTTCCTCAACTGACGAAATGGATATCTGTGATACTGTTGGCAGTGAGCATGAAGAGGAGGAGGAAAAGAAGCTAAACATACAGCTAAATGAGTACTATGCTGTAGCATATGATACCAAACGAGATCAACAAGGCTGGTATATCGGAAGGGTGCTTGATTTTCCCGATGAAAATCTTGTTCGTATAAAATATCTTCGCTGCCTGAGCCTAGCCGACTATTCATACGATTGGCCGAAAAAAGATGACATTGACGAAGAAAACTACATCTTTGCCGGACCATTGAGGCTCTCTGGAGCTGGTCCCTTCACTCTAACACCATTCCAAATTCGGCACATCATCAGCCTGTACAAGAAGCACATTAGTGCCTGCAAGTGATCAAAAGTTTGCTTTCTCGAATCTCTCTGATACTAATTGAAACTGCTTTTTTTTCCTATTATTTGAAGTATGTTGTTACCTTTTTCATATTTACAATAAACAATTTGAAAAAATACCTTTCTCAGAGACTTCTCCTATGTACGGGGTAAAACCAGCACTGTCGGAGTTACCCCATGATAAGCAGAAAGCTGATGTTCCGCTGTGATGTTCCTGCTTTTCCGTACATAGAGGGACCCTCTATCATGTCTTAGTGTGAAATAATTTTTATCTCTACTTACATAAGATTTACCTGGGAGGTGCCGGATTTACCCCCAGACTCGGGGTAAGTTCGGCCTCCCTGAGATGGGTTACTTTGGTGTAGCAACTCATGGAAACAACAAAACTTGGGGACTTTCTGGATTGTGCGGAATATTATTAGTATGATCAACAGCAACATCAAATAGTTTTTATTGTGGCAGAAACTCCAAAACAATCTTGGGACCAGATTAAGCTGAAAAAAACTCGATAAAGGGCCGGACTTACCCAAGTTCACCCTATGTCTCTATTTACAGTTAAGTTAGCCAGCAAAATACACTGTGTTGCCAGGTTATGTGAGCAATCTATTTAGATATCTTGGGAATTGTTTAGGGTAGTGGTTCTCAAACTTATTAAGGCACTATACCCCTTTTTACCCATAAAACATTTTAGGTACCCCTTCTCAGTTACTGTTACTAAGTAAACTATAGCTAAAATATAAATAAAATTGCCAGTCTAAGAGCTAAAGAGTTGTTTTATTTTTTGTTGGCTGGCTGTGTACCTCCTAAAAATTTGTGCATGCCCCAAAGGGGTATGCATACAACAGTTTGAGAGCCACTGGCTTAGGGGATCAAATTTAAACTTGAGGAGGCTAAGTAAACTCTCTTTCCCCCTACAGCATATGATAGTTTAAATTCCATTCTCTAGGTAGTGTAGATTTGCTATTTTACTGATCAGTATATGCATTGTGTCTTCCCATTGACCTCTATCCCCTTCCCTAAAGTCAACATTTAAGGTCAACTTGTTGCTCCCTATCAACACTCCTTTAAAAGTTCAAATTTATTCCCAAGACATTGTAGATAACTTGATGACTCAGGTGCACATAGTGTCTTTTGATCTACTTGGGTATGCATTTTGTTTCCAGAGTATACCCTTGGGAAAACCTCCTAACATTTGCCTAGTGAACAATCCCAAAAATTTCTTGCTGATTGGCAAACCAGCACCAAACACTGCTGTCTTCTCTGCTAGAACCTGTCTGTGAACAATGTGTAATCTCCATAATTTTGGGCCATTGCTTCTAGGGCTGTTGGGGTGATGCCAACCCCAGAGGCATGGTTATTAGAACTTTGGATTTTTTGAACAAATTGACTATCTATGATATCATTGGGCAGTAAGGCTGTAGAAAAAGGCATGTGAAGGAGGCTGTCTGCCCTTTATTCACTTACAACCCTCAAAAAAACAATAATAATAATCTATTTTTGACCCACTAGCATTATAAAAAAGTGGAGTAACAAAAGAAAATTAAAGGAAAATACATACAAAACAAAACACATGCAAAACAATATCAGTATAAAAAACTACAAATGCAAATCAGAACAATTGCACAAGAGGATGAAAAGGACCACTTGCAGGCCTCATCTTTTAACTTGGAGTCCAACTTATAATATGACGTCAATATATCAGTTGCATTAAACATTTGAATAATCTTATGGTTTCTATACCAACAAGGCAAATACAAAAGATATTTACAATAACAGAAATACAAAACTCTAATAATCCTGCATATCACTAGTATTAAAAAATGGGTGCAAACCTGATAGAAAAAGAGTGGAATGGTTGCAATATGTTGAATAGAGTTTAGCCAATGCATTACAAGCATGTTAGCTATGATTTGGGACAATTTTGGCATAACCTGCTTATATAAGATAAATGTTTTTACTTTTATAACTTTAATAAATCAAACAATATTAACATTTTGATTACTAAATATCATTATATGTATAGTAAACTGACAATGCACATTAATTTGTATTTTTTTTCAGTAGCCTAAAGTGCAAATTATGTTCTGGCCTTGGGAAGGCATAGGGGTTTTGAGCCCAACTTATGTTAATTTCTGCTCGTTTTGAGTTTGAATCGGTTATTTATTGCAATTTCTGTTTGTTTTGGGTTTCATTTATTCATCAATGCTGATTTGTGGTAGTTCCACGCTGGGTAGATTTTTTGATTTTATTTTTGTTCATTTTTTGTTTAATGGAGTTCTTTACTTTTCTTTGAAAAACTTATTTTGTGGAAAAGTTTTTTTTTAATTAATTTCCATTTGTTTTATATTGACAAAGTCTTTTCAGGGAAAAAGAAAATAATACTTTAATTCTTTTTGTTTTTTAAAGACTTTATAGTTAGGCCTGCTATTTGTATATTGGAAAAAATTTTTCAACAATTTTTAACACCATATACCCTTTTAGATATCTGGTCACAAATAGTAGTTCTTAATTTAGTTACATACCTCCCCTAGTTGACCTAAAATGGAAAACTTGATACCATTTGCAAAAAAATCTGTTTACTTGCTTTGATAGCTTGGATATACTTATGCTGTTTTGATTTGGTAATCACTTTTGACTATTAAAAAGGGCACTAGGCCTTTTGATTTCCAATCGAATGAACCGTTTTTGAGTTTCTATGACAATGCTTTCTATAAACACCTTATATGCCCCCAGGGCATAAATTACAGCCCTTACCCTAAGGGCTGTGAGGGTGGTTGTCTTCCTCTAAGACCGAATTTCCAAAGCTTTCAACTACGGTAAACAAAATGGCTATCTCAGAATTTTGATTGGATGTGTCAGGGAAAATGGTGGGTGTGAGAGGGGCATTAATTGCTCTCCAATCACTTTCAACTATTAAAAAAGGCAGTAGCTGTTTCAATTTCCAATCAAATGAGCCCTTTTGAAGTTTCTATGACAACGCTTTCAATAAAAACATTATATGTCCCCAGGGCATAATTTACAACCCTTGCCCTGGGAGGGGGGTTCATCCTCACAGACCTAATTTCCAGCACTTTTAACTACGTTGAACAAAATGGCTATCTTAAAATTTTGATTGGATGTGTTTAAGGAAATGGTGGACGTGAGAGGGGGGATAGCTGCCCTCCAATCACTTTCAACTATTAAAAAGGGCACTAGCCCTTTGAATTTCTAATCGAAAGAGCCTTTTTTGAAGTTTCTACGACAACACTTTCTATAAAAATCTTATATGCCCCCAGGGCACAACTTACAACCCTTGCCCTGAGGGCTGTGGGTGAGTCTCTTCCTCAAAAATTTAATTTCTTTCTGGAAATCAACTACGCTGAACAAAATGGCTGTCTCAAAATTTTGATTGGATGTGTTTCGGGAAATGGTGGGTGTGGAAGGGGTATTAGTTGCCTTCCAATCACTTTCGACTATTAAAAAGGGCAGTAGCCATTTTAATATCCAATTGCATGAGCCCTTTTTAAGTTTCTAAGACAACTCTTTCTATAAAAACTTTATCTGCCCCCAGGGCATAACTTACAACCCTGGCCCTGAGGGCTGTGGGGGGCTGTCATCCTCAAAGACCTAATTTTCAGAACTTTTAACTATGTTGAACAAAATGGCTATCTTAAAATTTTGATTGGATGCGTTTGAGGTAATGGTGGGCGTGAGAGGGAAGTTATTTGCCTTTCAATCACTTTTGACTATGAAAAAGGGCAATAAGCCTTTGATTTGCTAATCGAACGAGCCTATTTTCAAGGTTCTATGACAACACCTTCAATTAAAACCTTATATGCCCCCAAGGCACAACTTACAACTCTTACCCCGAGGGGTGTGGGGGAGTGTCTTCTTCAAAAACATAATTTCTTTCTGGAAATCAACTATACTGAACAAAATGGCTATCTCAAAATGTTGATTGGATGTGTTTCGGGAAATGGTGGGTGTGGAAGGGGTGTTAGTTGCCTTCCATTCACTTTTGACTATTAAAAGGAGCACAAACCACTCCAATTTCCAGTTGAATGAGCCCTTTTCGCATTTCCTTCGATAATTTATTCGACACGAAGGGCCATGGTCTAAAGGAAAAAATAATAAATAATACATTGTGCCCACACCATTCTTTTATGCCCCCAGGGTATAATTTAAAACCCTTTCCCTGAGGGTTGTGGGGGAGTGACCTTTTCAAAAACCTATTTCCTATCTGGAAATCATCTACGCTGAACAAAATGGCCATCTCAAAATTTTGATTGGATGTGTGTCGGAAAATGGTGGGCGTGGAAGGGGTGTTAGTTGCCTTCCAGTCACTTTCGACTATTAAAAAGGGCACAAGCCACTCCAATTTCCAATTGAATGAGTCCTTTTCGAAGTTTCTATGACAACTTCTTTGATACGAAGTGCCCTGGTCTAAAAGGAAAAAAAATACATTGTGCCAACATTGTTCTTATATGCCCCCAGGGCATAACTTAAAACCCTTGCCCTGAGGGTTTTGGGGGAGTGACCTCCTTAAAAACCTATTTTCTATCTGGAAATCAACTGCGCTGGTCAAAATGGCTATCTCAAAATTCTGATTGGATGTGTTTGGGGAATGATGGACGTTGGGGGGGGGGGGGGGCTAGTTGCCCTCCAATCGTTTTTGACTATTAAAAAGGGCACTTGCCACTCCAATTTTCAATCGAATGAGCCCTTTTCGAAGTTTCTACGACAACTCCTTCGATACGAAGTGCCCTGGTCTAAAACCAAGAAAAAAAAAATAATACTTTGTGCCAACATCGTTCTTTACTTAGGCAGAGCTATTGCGCTGCCTACGATAATCATCAGTAATCAGTAAAGCATTAACTGGTTTATGGTCGGACCTTAAGAGTGAAGCTTTAACTGGGCAATGGGATGGAGCGGATAATTTTTGGGGAGGACTATTTATTACAGGATTATTTTTGCATGTGGGAACTGTCAAACCAGAGTCACACTGATAGGGGAGCCAGGGGGATAAAGTGCAAGGAATGGGGGAAAGGTTTCCTGGTGATCCAAGAATAAGTCAAATTGGGAGTGTTCTTTATATGGGGGAATGGGAAGGCAAGATGATGGCGAGAGAGAGAAGTATGGGGGAGGGTGTCTGAGAAAGGAGGAGTTGGGTTTATTTTCGCCAATAACGGGTGGACGCCAGAACCAGCCTGTAACTTCTTGGACGCACTTAGAGGAACGGAGTCGATAGGAAGTGGATTTTTGGGAGGAATGCGAGTGAAGGGGGGGGGATAAACCAAATTGAGTCCAGTGATTTTGGGGCTTGGGTTGATTGGACATGCGTAAGTACTTGTGGCGGAGTATTGTTTCGAGGTATGGATTCCTGGGGTACACTGTACTGCATCGGGTATGCTGGGGGATAAGGATGAGAGTCGAATGAAACACGATCTCGGAGAGGAGGGGGTCATGAATACTCTCGGTGCCGCCCTAAAAAAGGTCTGGTTTTAAACCCACCCTCCATCCCTGATGATACACAACTTATCAATACAAGATAAAAAGGAACACAGGTCAACATGATAAAAAATACACTTATCAAACATACAGATTCCCGAAATCAAATGACAACAAATATGTAGAAACTTGCATTGTTTGCAAAACTTGCAGAAACCACTATTAAAATGATTACATATAGAATTTTCCTTTCTGCTTATTTTTACATTTCTTTTCCTGTTATTCTTCACTTTTGTATTTTTTTTCCAAAAATAATAAGTATATCATCGTCTGGTAATGACTTTTCAATAACCTTGCTATTTCTTTCATTTATTTCATTATCGCCTGATAATTTATGTAAGAAACCGGAACACACCAAAGATCACCAAAGATGGCTAGTAGTTGTCTTTGCTGAAGTGTCTATACTTCAATACTTCTTATTTCTATCTGATATTTTTCCTAACAGGCATTTTTCTAATTGTCTAAAACAGCTGCTTTTGTTTCTAAAATAGTTAGTTTTTTCTAACTTTTTGTTTGGCTGGGAAAAATCATTGATTTCAAAATATCTCGGACTTACCTGCTTAGGAAACAAAATCGCCAGCACTAAAAAAACAAAACAAAAACAAAAACGAGTTTTCTTGATTACAGAATCTTGACTACAAAATATATTTGGCTTACCTGCTTTGACCACAAATTGTTTTCCTTAAGAAAAAAAATTGAAATATTATTTTAGTAACTGTTTGGTCTTTGGCTAATTTATGAGAAATGTTTTCTCTCTTAACTTGAAGTCACAATGATTTCGGGTGTTTTTATATCCTATGCTTTCATGTATACTTATATGATTTTCGATCCCAGTATGCAGTGAGTTTTTTGCTGCTGTTGACAACTTTATAGTGCTTGATGTCAAAGATCCAGATGGAAAAACATAAAACAATATATGGCTTTGGTGTGTAGTTTCCTGTTATCAAGATACCCCATATGTGTTTGGCATATGGATGACGTTTAAAATACTTTTTCCTTATTGATAAAATCCTTACTTCCTCCTTTCACAGTATGCTAAATTTGGATGAAAAAGTAAAAACAAAAACAAAAGAAAAAAAGGACAATAACTGCACAAAAAAGACTCATCAGAGCAAAAATCTGATAGGTTTTTGGCATCACAATCATACTTAGTCAGAGGCTACATTGGATGTGCTCTTTCCGTCTTCTTAAAGACAGAAAGCGATTAACCTGAACTGTGTGGGATTGGACGAAGGATGACCCTAATCTATTCAGCAAGACCAGTTACAGAAGGGGGTTGGTAGATCTTCACCAACCTCAGTGTGAAGTACAAACTAATGTGGGAGTCTTGGCTTGTCCTGACATCTGTAAACAGAAAGGTTGGCCCTAAATTCTTCTTATAAACACATATGTCGCAGGGGGATATGGGATTCCAACCAAAGTTGGTAGAAAGCAGGAGTTCTGGTCTTTGTTTTTTTTTTTTTTTTTTTTTTTTTTTTTGGATACAATTAAAAATTTGCTAAACAGAGGCCAAATGATTTCGTATTATTTCTTTTTTGGGCATGAAAATAATTTGACCACTGTTGATGAATTGGTACCTAGATTCTTGTTTTCTGGATACATGTCAGATGATTTTATCCTATATCGAATAAACTTGACTCGGGCTAGCAGCTAGTATGATCGTTTAACATTGTTTTTACCTTATGGAAACCAATCTGGCCTACGGGGGAGGACTGAAGGGTACTTCGATTCTAGTCATAAGAGGATCTACTAAAAGTAGTTGTTGGATATCAACCAGATTAGTTCAGAAATGACAGTTAATGCTCTAGTTATCGTTTTTGGAATGCAAGATTGATTCGACCTTTGTGGGAAGGTGGAGAGGGAGAGATATAAACTTTCATCAGAAGCACGTCTATCAGAAAGGGAGATTGGATCCCAGTAACCTTGGTGGACGTAAGAGCTAGGCTTATAGTTATTCCTTTTATATTCTGCACCTCATCTTACATCTTTATTTTCTTACTTCTTTTTCTTACATCTTGCTTCTTTATTTGTAGCCCGGTAAAAAGTTATTGTGTCTGTTTTTTTAAAAAATGTACCAATGGGTTTATTTAAAAAAAATATATGTATGCATCATTAATTCCCTGAATCACTGATTGTGCAGGGGAAAACCCTTCTAATAAATCAAAAAACCAAAAACCAAAAAAAAGAGAAAAAAAAGAAATAGAAATAGAAAAAAAAAAAAAAAAAAAAAAAAATAATTAGAGCTCAACTTACGGGACCCCAAAACCAACGAACCTCCAAACAACACCCAACAAAATTATAATAATTATAATCATATTCAGCTCAACTAAACCCTCCTCAAAAACAAAACTTAAGTGGCGTGGAATAATCCATTCAAAATATACACATCAAAACAATGGTTCTTTAGGGACTTACGAAAATCCTGCAAACCCCCAACATTCCTCAAATCCTCTGGCAAACTCTCCCAAACTAACGGAACAACATGGCGAATTGAAAACCTAGACCTAGACGTGACCATAGCTGGTCTTCGCACCAACTGAGAAGATCGTGTCAAATGATTGTGAATAGTAGACGCAAGACTAAACATTCCTGAAAAACATGATGGTAACTCCGATGCTAAATATTTAAACATAAACAGAGCATTATAGAATACACATATTCCTGCCAACGGTAGAATTTTATACTCGCGGGAAAGATGCCTCACCGATACAGATAGGTCAATTTGATTACCATAAAGAACTCTAATTGCCATATTCTGTGTTACGCAGAGCGGATGGAGGTGAGTTACGAATGTTTTCGACCAAACCATACAACAGTAAATGAGATATGGGTGAACCATAGAAAAATACAACATTCTCAGAATTTCACACGGAAAAAGATACCTAAGTTTACGCATAGTACCAATATTACGAAACAATTTGCTGTTAACAGATGCAATATGGTCTTTAAAACTAAGGCTTTCATCAATTATAACACCAAGGTATCTAGTACTAGTAGATCTTACAATAGTATGGTGCCCTACTTCTATACTATTAATCCATGGATAATGTACAGTAATTCTACCATAAATCAAAAGATTCGACTTATTATGATTCAGTTTCAATTTATTTACTCGCATCCATTTTTCAATCGAAGAAATACCTTGTTTCAATATAGTCATCAACTCATTTTCAGTTCTAGCAGCTACAGTGAAATGGGCATCATCAACAAAACATGGTAGAATTCCCTTAGTACCGTAAGTATCAAGGTCTAAAGAACAAGACACATTACTTGAAGCTATACAAAGGTAATTAATATTTTCGTAATGCCAGAGTAGCTGACTGAAACTAGGTCAGTTAGGCTTACTACCCAAAAAAAAAAAAAATCATATATACTGTCTTTGATTTCAGAAGAAGAAGAAACTAATTATTTTCTTACAGCTCAATCAACCACCAAGACTAGTACAGTCAAATTTTCCGGGATTGATTCGACACAGGACTCCAATCACAGTTGTACAAGCTGCAAGAGTTTCACCTTCTGCTGGAGTTCATGCTCAATCAAAAGTAAAAGATTCAGCATTCATTGATGGAAACGGAAGCATTTCAAAAACATTAACACAATTTCTAAATATTGAAACACCCAAATTATCTGAGGCAGTCGGTAATGATTTAAATTCGCGGCCCTTTATTGTTCAAAGGTCTGTGCCGAAGTTTATATCGCCTAAACCTGGATTGTTAAAGATGCCTCCATCAAAAAGTGCTATATCATTGGTAAGCTATTATTTTTGTACATGCACTACATACCTGTAGATAAAATGATATTGATGCATATCCTCATCATTTTTGCTGTCCTATCTTTAAAGCGTCTGAAAAGAGACCTTAGCTTTATGCTGTAGGTATAACCACACAAGGGGAGGAGTAGGGAGAAATGTTTTCCCAAGAGATGGGCCGTGAGGTTCCCTCCTCCTCCTTTGAAAATTGAAGTGCAGTGGCGAAAAAATGCTTGTTTTGTTTTTTTATCCCACCATATAGGAGAATTCATTGGTACTATCCACAAAGGTTTATGTGTGTGTGTACCTCTGAGCATAGCACACTGTACTGAGCAGGAGAAGGGGCATGGAAGAGAGGGTTTTAGGGGGACAAAAAAGGCTTTTACTAAAGCTATTGTCAATTATCGTGTACTTATTAAAAATTTGCACTGGTTTCACTGCCTCAGAGTGTCACAAAATAAAAAATAAAAAATAGGTCTTTTGAAATGATGGAAAAGAGTAGCATTAAAATTTAAAACTAACTGTAATTACGTCATATGTGAGTTTTACAGTGCTCCTCCCCCATACTTCTGTTTTATTCTTTTACTCTATTCATTTTCATCCAATTATAAATTCACATTTTGTATATAGTATATTTCATGCTTTTACTAGAACTTTGTGTTTATTAAGCGCTTTGTTAAATACATTTATGAATTTACTAGGTATTTTATTATAATTTTAATCATAACAGCAATGAAATGTTTATAGGTAGATTGTTCCAGGAAAGAGTATTTCGTTCCAGTTTCTTTTCTTAAAACTGTACATTTATTTGCATCTATTGTGTGCCATAACAAATAAGGTCTGCATAAACATTTTAAAAAGAAATAAATAAAAAAGAAGCTCCATGGATCTTATAAAGTTTCTCTAAAATTGGTTCTCGCTATAGCAAAAGCATAAGCATATTTTGAGTTTTTTCAGTTGTCCTTTTTCTTTTTCTTTTGTACGCTTTGCAGTCTTGTTTTTTATGTTTTATTCATATTCAAGCTCTCTAGCAAAATACATCTACTGGGGAAAGTTGAGGGTTTCAGAACTCCTTGGGGTATCGCAAGATTTTTGAGGCTAAGAAAAAAATGTGTCTAAGACGGAATATTGTGGAGAGGGTCTGTTAAGATGTATACTTGTTAATGTCGAGATAGATCGTTTGTTTATTTTTTTTTATACAGACAGATCATTTTTCTATTATATATTTTCTTTTATACTATTCTGAAAAAATGAGTATGAATGAAATAAGGCCATTCCTGATAACTGTTCTGTGTCAATTGTATATGGGATAATAAAGTCCAAATCAATTAACTAAAACTATAGCATTAATAAAGGAGTAAAAAGCTTAAAAAATAGAATCAAATGATCCAAACTAGATAGTTTTGAAAAATGAAAATGCATCCTGAAACTTGCATAACTGAACCATTTTTTTCTGTATTCAAGAAATCTGTCAGCACAAATGTTGGGGGTGCTTCGATGGCACTTCGGAAGGTTATTATTAAAGGGGCCAACGGTGAACCAAGACTCGTCTACCAGCATGTTAGAGAAGACCAAAAGGTAATTTTGAAGGAGTAGAATGAGTTATTTTTGCTTTGTATTCCTTTTTTAATCCTAATGGCGACATGCACTGTGTTTCGTGTCAGAGTCAATATTCGAAGGGAAAAACCAACTTGAAGTAAATTGAAAGTAATGCTTTTTTGTTCTGTTAAAGACAGAGGTTGTCGTTCATATTGATTTAATTGTAGATGCACAGTCGCTAATAAAACCCCCAAAAAATTTTACTCTACCAATGCTAAATTTGTGTTATGGATTCATTTTACTTTTATCAAACAGTTTGTGGTAACGAACCGTAAGTAAGACGCAATAGTAACCGAAACTCTAAAAAACTCTAAATTTTGATACCAATAGATACATCAAAAGAATCAGATTTTAATGCTGATTTCAAATATACAAGTTTCATCAAGTTTAATATTACCCATCAAAAGCTACGCGCCTGTGAAAATTTGCATCATTTTCGAAAAAAGGAGGAAACATCCCCTAAAAGTCATAGAACCTCAATGAAAATTACACCATCAGATTCAGCGTATCAGAGAACCCTGCTGTAGAGGTTTAAAGCCTCCTATCTTCAAAAATGTGGAATTTTGTATTTTTTCCAAGAAGAAAGATCACAGATGCGTGTTTATTTTATTTTTTTTTTCAGGAGTGATTGTATCGACCCAGTGGTCCTAGAATATCTTGGGAGGGCTCATTCGAATGGAAATTAAAAGTTCTTGTGTCCTTTTTAAGTGACAAAAAAATGGAGGGCAACTAGGCCCCCTCCCGCGCTCGTTTTTTTCCCAAAGTCACCTGATCAAAATTTTGAGATATCCATTTTGTTCAGAATGGTTGAAAAATATAATAACTATGTCTTTGAGATGGCTTAATCCCCCACAGTCCCCAGGCTGCAAGTTATGAACTTTGCCCAATGTTTACATATAGTATTAGGTATTGGGAAGTATACAGACGTTTTCGGGGGGATTTTTTCTGTTAGTTTGGGGGGGGGGGGTCGGGGGTTACATGGGAGGATCTTTCCACGGAGGAAGTTTTCAAGGGGGAATGGAAATTGTTATGAAGGGGGCGCCGAATTTCCCAGCATTATTTAACAAAACGATCAGTAATTAAATAACAAAAACAAGTTTTCAACTGAAAATCTTTTCAACTCAAAACTTTTCGACATCAAAACTTAAGACGAACAGAAACTATTACGTATATCATTTGGTTCGCCCCCTAGTCAATACTTCGCTCTTTACGCTAATTTTTCTTTGAGTACTTTCATAAGAGCTATTTATTCTAATTAACGGCCTTTGTGATTAAGGGGTCATTCTTAAAGGATTGGAAAAAAATTCGAACTTTAGCGTAAAGAGCGAGGTGTTGACTAGGGGGCAAACCCCCTTATATACATAATAAAAATATACGAATATAGAAGTTCGTTGCGTAAGTTAATTCGTGATTTGCGTATATTTATTACTAATAAAAACATTCGTAAATAAAATTAAACTACTTTCAAGAAAGCTATTTAGCCAAAAAAGTAAAATTAACATGCAAATTTCGTTTTAATTATTCATGTAAGGTGAGCCAAATCCAAAACCTGCATTAATTTAAAAACGTTCAGAAATTAAATAAAAAAACAAGTTTTTTAACTGAAAGTAAGGAGCGACATTAAAACTTAAAACGAACAGAGATTATTCCGTATATGAAAGGGGCTGTCCCCTCCTCAACGCCTTGCTCTTTACGCTAAAGTTTGACTCTTTCTCACAAACTCTATTTAAAAAAAAAAAAACAGCAAAGAACAGAACTTTAAATGGTAAAAATCTGAATATTTCGACTGCAAGTCCGGGAGCCTTTATCAATTGGGAAAAAAAGAAAAAAAATTAAGTTAGATTATCGAAAGAAAAAGACAAAAGAACACAAGAGAAAAAAACAAAAAACTAACCAATATATAAAACTCAAATCTTAATAATTTCCAAAATTCTGCAAAACTATAAATATCTGAATAATCACAGAAAAGACAAACGAATGTCTCTAGTACACCAGATATTTCTCCTCTATAAATTTAGATTGGTAAATGAGATTTAGCGAAAATAAAATGGTATATTTATTTGAAAGAATTTACTTGAATTGAAAGAATTTATATTTATTTGAGATAAATATTCAGATTTATATTGTTTAAAGTGTTTTTTTTTCTTTTGTTTTGTTCCACTGTTTTATTTAAGTTATACCCGATTTTTCTCTCTTTAATTTGTAATTTTAATTGGTAGATAAATATGCCCCTTAAATTTTATTGAGAAGGGAGATTAGGTAGTTGCTGCAGCCAGGGGTCTCTGCATATCAAGAAAAACAATGTATTGATTTAATTAGTCAGAAGCATCATTGGCAACAGGAACGGTACTGCAAAGGAATTCAAGCTCTGATATGCCTCATATAACTTCATCAATGACTGAAAAGCTTTTGAACCATGAATTGATGTTAGATCATCATGCAAGCATCATTCAGCTAGAAAACTCCAGAATGTTGCTAAAGGACGATTTTTTCCCAGCAGTATAAGGGTTTGTCAAGTTGGTGTACTGCAGCATTGAACAAGAACAGAGAGCAGTGACAAGAAGAATCGAGATTGTACGTCTGAAAGTTAGAACAATTTGATGCTTCCGGTTGCTCAGTGAAGGCTTAGCGAGTATCCGTCGTTCAGGAATAGCATTCTGATATGACTTGGGATTTATTTTTAAGGGTATTCAACCTCCCAAAAGTGTGGAGCTGTAAATAAGTGGAAGGGAAATCAGAGAAGGGTTGACCCTACTTTTGCAAGTTTTTAGCTGTGAAATCAAAGGAATTATATTAACGTTTTAGAAGAACAATTTCTTAATTTTGAGACTTTTATCGCTATGACTGATTCACAGATGACGTTTCAGACCCTCAAGGCCAAAGCCACAGATATGTTTTTTTGGTAAACATAATGCTAACATTTTCAGTAGCCGGATCGTTCCCATGACCTTAACTCTCTTTAAAGAGCCAGTGTATTATGAAAAGAAGATTAAAGAGACCTGATACAGCAACCAACGATCTTAAAACTTGCTGAAGAAACTTCGGGTGATCAATTGAACCTAGATTGTCAACCTTACCTTCATCGGTAAACGAAGATGGAGATAAAAATGATAATGAAAATGAAAATGATATTTATTATAAAGATATGTCACACAGTTTCGTGAAACTCCATCAAGAAGACACTTAAGTATTGTTTACTTAGTTGCATATTGAAGATTTGGGCTATGTTTTGCAACTTAAAAAATATTCCAAATCTTAAGCCATTTAGTTCGTAGAAGCTGGTATAGTAAAATCCAACTGAAACCCACTAGGTGTGCAAACTATAAACCAGTCAATTTAAAGGTGCTTCAGTAGCGTTTTTTTTGGGGTGGGGGGGGTGTACAGAGGGGGCACTTGCTTTGGGTGCAGAAATTCTAGGGATGTGAAATTTTAAATAAATACTCTCACGGTTATAACTACTACTACTAACAATTCACCGCAGTACCAAGCTGTCTGATGCCAAAATAGCTGCGCACGCTCCTCTTCCATCCTAATCTATTCAAAGCCTCCCTCTTTACACCCTCCCAGCAAATTCCCGTTTCCCTTAAATCTTTCTTTATGACATCCTTCCACCCCAACCGCGGACGACCTGCTTTCTGTTTAGCCCTTGACGGTTGGCCGAAAAGGACAATCATTGGTTATCTATCATCCTTCATCCGCAGAACGTGCCCAAGCTATCTCAACCTTTCTCTCAGTATAGCCTCAGAAAGCAGGATTGAACTGCACTTTCGTAAAGCCTACTTTTTGAAAAACGGTCAGTCAGCCTGGTACCCAGAACAATCCATGGGCAATTTCTCTGGAAAACATCTAGCGAATCTTCATCCGCTTTTCGGAGCGCCCATGCTTCAGGGCCATGTTTGGCCACTGTCATCATTATAACTTCTAATATTCTAATCTTGGTTTGCAGACTTACCTTCCTATTCTTCCAAACTTTTTTTTAACTTAGAGAAAACACCCTGAGCCTTGGCTGTTCTACTTTTAACATCTTCACTGCTCTCACCGTTTTTACTAATAATACTACCAAGGTAAGTGAAGCTGCCCACCTGATCAATCTTTTCGTTACCCAACTGCACCTTTTCATCTTCACTTATTCCTAGCCGTAGCGACTTAGTCTTCTTAACATTAATTTTCAAACCTATTCTAGCACCCTGAAGTCGAAAAGTCTCTAAAAGTTCATTCATTTTGCTCACACTTTCATCTAGGATGCTTAAATTATCAGCATAATCTAAGTCCAGTAGAGTTTTTCCTCCCCCATTTGATTCCGTGTCTTCCCATTGCCTTTCCTGTGCTTTTTAAGGGAAAGTCCATCAAATGATCTATAAAGGGGAATAGAACCCAACCCTGCTTAACTCCTGATTTAATACGAAACCAACTGCTAACTTCATTTTCTACCACGGTTATAATCATTTTGTAATTTTTGAAATTTTTATTTTTATTAAAAGCAAGTAGGGGGTGCAGGTAATAAATGAAAGTAATTATTATATTATTAATTAATTAATAAAATGAAAACAAATAAAAAATAATTGTAATAATTATATTCAGGTATCAATAATAAAAAATATCAATTAATTAATAAAATAAGAATAAATTCAACAATAAAAATTAATTAAAAATAACTAAATTAACATGATAATAATTAAAAAATATGTTATTGATTTTAAACGAATAAATTCATTTATTGAAAATAAATGAATAAATTGAAATTTTTTAATAAATACTATTTCGCTAAAATTTGGCCTGTGAATTTTTGGGGGGATAGGGGGGGAGGGGGCACTAATCAAGATTTTGTCCCTGGCGCAAGAGAGGCCGGAACTGCCGGTACTTGTCTATTATATAAAACACACTCGAGAAATGAGGTTTGGTCACAATGAAATATGATAAAAATAGACTACTTGATTAGCAAAATTGTGGAGGTCATTTGTGAATTATTAAATTGGGAGCTTTGGCGTCGGCTGACCGTCTTGAAGAAAAAGAAAAGTTCATTATTAACATGCTCCTTGATCTAGTTTACTTTAGTTAATTATTAACGTGATTCTTCTGTACACCGGTTAGTTAGCTTTGACTAATGATAGAATATAGTGTCTCACCATGGATGTTCTATAATCATTTCAGATTGTTGGAAAGGCTACAACACAACTGATCTGGAACGAACATGTTTCACTCATTTGAAAGTAAACCACAAAAATAATTTTGTCGACCCAGAAACGAGTGCCTCTACCCTAAAAGTAGAGAGGATGCGGGGTTCCGCAAAGTGGAGGAACAAACGGCACCTAGTTACATCCCGCCATCATTTACATTCATACTTACTACTACTACTACTAACAACTCATCGCAGCACCAAGCCGCCTGAGGCCAACACAGCTACGCACGCTCCTCCTCCACCCCAATCTATTCAAAGCCTCCCTTTTTCCACCCGCCCACGAAGTTCCATTTCCTTTAAATCTTTCTTTAGACCTCTTCCCACCCTAGACGGGGACAACCTGCTTTCCGTTTAGCCCTAGCTGGTTGGCCGAAAAGAACAATCGTTGGCAATCTTTTATACTTCATCCACACAACATGCCCTAACCACCTCAACCTTTCTTTCATTAGAGACCTTGAGAACGGTTATTGAACCACATTTTTCGTATAGCCTATTGCTTGAAATATGTTCAGTCAGCCGGGTATTCAGAACAATCCTTAAGCAATTTCTCTGGAAAACATCTAGCAAATCTTCATCCGCTTTTCGGAGCGTCCATGCTTCAGAGCCATATTTGACCACTGTCATATAGATTACATTTCTAGTAGAGGACATTTCTGCGTTCTGGGAGCATATTTCATAGTTGTAGTTTTCACAATTTTGCTAATAATGTATTCTATTTTCATCATGTTTTTTTTTTTTCACTAGATTAAATAGGTTTGGCTTGGTTAAAATAGGTTTGTTTAGGTTATGTATTTAATATATGCTATGCTTTCCCCCCTCCTTCTAATGTGCAAATATATTACAATTTTGGTAATAATGTATTCTACTTTCATCATATTTTATTGTTACCAAACTTCACTTCTGGATTGTGTTTTATATAATAAACAAGTACCGAACTGCCACTGAGTATAATCGAACCAATAATTAAAAACTTATTAATTTTATTGTAATTGCTTTTCACCTGGACCAAGATTACTTGTATGGAGCATTTTCCTCTCTTCATTGCTTTGATTTTGCTTGAACCGACTCATTGGGTTTCAATTTCCTCTATAAATTCCCATGCAAAAACCAGCCTCTTCTGCTCATTCCACTGTACCTGATGCATCATCGTTACTTGAGTTGGGGGGAATGGTCCCTTGGAACTAGACTTTGTATAAGGTTTCGTAAAAGAGGGAAAAAAAGAACAAATCTAATATTAAATTTGAAACAAGGAAAGAACTGCTTCCTTTAATGATACCATTACAAGTCGGCATAATTTCTGTCCCTTCTCCCACCTCCCACTCCCTAGGTAATTTCACCCTACCTTAACATGGTTCCTGTGTGCTAGTTACCATGGTAATAAGGATGAAGATACTCCCTTTCTTGTGGTTTTTCTTACCCAGCGGCCTAAATTGAAACTTTTTGCAAGAATTGTTCAAATTCATTGACTATTATGCTTTTTAAATCGTTTTAAATTTTCTAAATACTTAGTACGCCTACTAATGCTGAAACTTTAAATTTTGACAAGCTAACCGAATAGCAATTGGAATTAAACTAATTAGATGTTAGAACTGTTGCAGAAATAGAGTCCCATGATCCGGGGTCACTTTATTTTTACAGCTTATTCTCAGTTTACTCCGTCCTCCAGATCACCCACTTGGAATAAAAGGTGGTGGCATCCTGTTTTTTTGCTAAGAGTAACCTTTATCCCACAACGTTTTCAGCCCCTAATTTTATTCAATTATGATTAAATCCTTTGGCTAAGTACTAGGCTGAAAATACTCACCCGTCCTTTTAATATTATTACAATAACTGTCTTTGACTGCTTGTCAAATCAAAGAGTTTATCAAAATATTGATTCATCCAGCAATTGCAGACACGTACTGATTTCTTTTATTTGTAAGTGCCCAAATGGTGGAATTGTTTTTAAATGATCATGTAAATAAAGACAAATTCGATTTGCTGGTCTCTTAATGTTATCCAGATAGTTAAAATAAAACTATTGGAGGAAACACCACTCTTGACGTTATTCTAACTAAAATAACAGTTTTTAGCCTCCTTCCTCAGCTTTTCCCCCATTGGAGGGGGGCTGTCATGTTCATCGCCTTTTGTCTTTCTCCTCAAACTTTAAGCACCCTTTTTCAGTCACCAATAGCTTCTATTGTTCTTTCCACAATTCATGCCTTCCTTCTTTTGGTATGTGGCTCAATACCGAAGATTTGTTCAATTTTTACTATATTTAAAATCTTGACGAAAAGATTACTATTTTCCGCAAAAACTAAGCGACAAATGATTAATTTCTTTCCATGAAAAAACATTCCATGTGTGCTCAAGTATTAAACCCTCATCAATCAACCCACAAAAACACTAATTAGGAATAAATTCAAGCCGTTTAGAAATGGTTAAAGGGATGAAGCTAATAAACTTAGGAAGATATTTAAAAGAAGAAAAAAGCTCGTAAATCTGCTTAACCCCACTTCAAAAATAAGGTTAGAAGAACTGTTTCATAGCAGATAAAAAACTGATATCCCGAGGTAAAAAAAAAATTGTGTCGCAGTAGACTTAACCATCTTAATTTCCACCCACACGAACTACCTGGAGTTGCTGCCAATAATCTTGACAGGCTCCTCGCTTCAATATTCCAAAGTTTTCAGCAATATCTTATAAATTACCGGATGATGTAATTCTCTTTTTTACCTTTTATTTACTCGTTGGAAATCAAAAAAAAGATTTGAAAACTCAGAAAAACAAGCATCTGGATATCTTATTTCCTGATGACATTTGGCTAAGATCTGATAACCACTTCTGGTACATGTCATGACAAAAACTTATGGATCTCCTCAGTCACTCATTGCAGAGTTTACCTTGTCCCAGGACCCCAGGGAGATACAACTTGGACGCTGGCTGCTACCTCTAGCGAGCTTCATTGAAATCAAACAACCTCCTCTAAGAGGTGGCTTGATGGCAATATTTTAGGGGCCCTGTCCTTCGACAGAAGTTGGAAAGGGTTCAAACCCCGAAATCTTATTGAAGCAATTTGTTAAGGGAGATCTCCTAATTGCAAGATTTAGGCCCCCCTCCAATATTGCCCACATATATAATCGGACAAGAGTTCTTACTTTTCAGCAAGTTCGATTTGTATCTGATAACCTGCTTTGGTGGATGTCACGACCGTAAGAATGAAGGAGTCCTCTCCCCCCAAAGGCTTTGTCAGGTATGAAGTGCCCAAAATGCACATCTGGGACCCTTCTTTTAACTTTCAATCAAGTTTTGTCGCAAAATGACAAGCCATAGCATTATACATTCTTATGAAAAAATTTAATGGATGTCTCCCTCCTAAGAGGAGTCAGACGGTGTCCAGACACCCAAAGGCATGGCATAAATATTATAAAGCGTGGTAAATTTGGTTCAGAAATGGGACCCATTACAGCGTGCGGTTTGGGAAGTTTCCCAAAGCGTCACAACAATAGCTTTAGCAGGTTTCCTATTTTCCCATCGTAATGCACTAAAAATTTGTCATTGCGCACGCGTAGAGGCGGCGACATGACGAAAGGTGTTTGACTGATGTGTCCCAAAAATTTTTAATAGAGAGTATAGGGATTTTTAATACCGTATAATGTTTATGTTGTGCCCAAAAGAGCACAACTAGGACACCAGCTCTTACTTCCCACTAAGTTATCAGGTGTTTTAGAATGAAATTAGTTAAAAATGATCAGTGATAATTGGCTTCTGGGACGTATCCTTTAGTGTCATTAGTTTACGAAACGCATTTTTGTTGATGAAAAAAAGGCAAAAAAATATCCATCAAAATTATTACATTTCTGTTAGAAGTTCAAAATCTTAAATTTTGTAGCATAGGCAGAAGGCAGTTTTAGACTTCTCGGTGAATAATTATATAAATGATTAAATATTTACCATTTTATTGTAATCCCTTTTTTAATAAGTGTATACAGCTTTCTGGATTAATTCTCTAAGAATCTCTGAGAATTTCTGGAAAATATCAAAACTTCTAGCCCTAGATGCGCCACCAAAAATATTTAGCGAGCAACTTTTGATCTAAACAAAAAGTGAATTATGTATTTTTTTTCACCAGAAAGTGAATTGGAAAAGAGTGCTAGTATGTACAAGAGCTAGGTGCTTTTGTCCTTATCAAGACTAATTCATGGAAAAGTTTATTTATTTGTTTTTTAAGATGATATCTGTAATTTCTTTTCCTTTTAAGTTTTCTTTCTACTTTCACACTAATTTATACTTGTTTTAGTTTTAAATTCACTCTTACTTCTCAAGAACAGCTTTTTGTTTTGTTTAGTCAGCATGAGAAGTATATTAAATTTGGTAAGCACAAGTAGATTCAATTTAGTCTTCTTTGAGAAGTAGATGTACTTGCTGTTTTTACATTCGGGTATTTAAAGATTCTGATACTTTTAACGATGGTCGCTCTTCACTATTTCATGGTAAACCTTATTTGTTTATTTTTTAAGAATATATCTAATTTGAGATCTCTCATTGATAAAAATAAAACTGAAGAAGGAAAAAAGGCTAATTGTTAATTTTCAAGATATAATACATTCACTCTAGTCCCGTTTATAGTTAATATTATTATTTTTACTATGTCATAGTTCATAATTTATTTTTGATATATCAAATTTTGCTCTTTTTTGTATTTAGGTAATCTACTGGAAATGCATAGAGTATATCCAGGTTGTGTATACAATAAGGGGTATTTTTGTCCAATTTCTCCAAATTCTCTCAGTTATCTTCTGATTTGAACGATATCTCCCCGCAAAATAAGTTCAGCTTAAACGTATCCAAAACATCACTGCAAAAATATTTATACAAAAATATTTCGGTAGTTGGTTGCATCATTTAAACTTGTTTATTTTAGATGATAGCCGATGCAAGATCTTTAATCAATGAAAGTGAGAGTGAAAAAGGTGATGCAATTGCTGATTATGCTGATGACAATATTTTCGTCGAATCTGGATCAAGTGAGGGGAGTGGGTCACCAAACTCTGCTGTTTTAAATGAAAGTATTTTGCCAAAATCTCAACTTAGAGAGAAGAGCAGCGACCCTCTTCCTTTGATCGCTGCCTCAAGGTAATGCAAAACCTATCAAAAGTAGAGCAAATTTTTTTGTTTTATCTTTTTCTAGAAGTTTTAATAATTCGACTCTGTCAATGTTTTTACTGTTCAATTTACTCTGTGTCTGCCTCTCATTGTGGATGTATATCGTTTTGTATAATAAAAAAAAAGAAAAGTTCTTTCAACTGAAAGAAAGGAGTAACCTTAAAACTTAAAACTAACAGAAATTATTCCGTTTATGAGGGGGATTACCGCCTCCTCAATACCTCACTTTTCACGGTAAAGGATTTAGTACTTTTGAAAAAGCTTCTTATTGTAATGAAACGGACCCTGTCTTTCATGGAAAAGTTTCTCCTGCGTAAAATAACCCTCCCCCATCCGAAAGATTCCCCTGGATAATTCCATCTTCGCTGAAAATCACCGCGAAAGTTTATTTGTGCACAATTCCGCCTGAAAAATTTGCCTTTCATTTGAAAAAGATTTTAATTTCTTATCATTTATCAAATCATGCCGTAAATCCCCCCCCCGTAATGCAGTACCCAACATTCCGCAGGAATGTTGCTCCTGCGGAAAATTCGCTCATGCAGAATCTCTCCCGCAGAAATATCTCCTGTGGAAAATCCCCCCAATGGAAAATTTCCCCATGACAATTCCTCCAGAACATCTCCACATGTTAAATTGAATCGGTAAAGAAAAGTTTCCCCGGGACAATTCACACCCGAAACTTCCCTCCCCACAGATAATTCTCCTTGCCCCCCCCCTCTCTATTCAGAAAATCCCCCTCCCCTAAGAATGTATGTAAACTTTCCAATAACTAATGCTATACATGAACAATTGGAAAATTTCACAACTTAAAGCCGTTTCCCTAGGGGCTGTGGGGGGGGGGGGTCATGTTATCCGAATAGGCATAAAAATTGGACCTTTCAACTATGCTGAACAAAATGCCTATCTCAAAATTTTGATCGGACGACTTCGGGGAAAAAGAGGCGTGGGAAAAGGCTAGTTCCGCTCCAATCTTGGATCACTTGAAAAGTGCACTAGAACATTTAATTCCCGTTCAAATGAATCCTTTCCCAGTGTTCTAGGACCATGGTTCGATACGATCAACCCTGGGGAAACTAAAAAAAATAAACACGCATCCGTGATCTTTATTCTGGCAAAGAAAAAATGCAAAATTCCACTTTTTTGTAGATGAAAGCTTGAAACCTCTACAGTAGGATTCTCTGGTACGCTGAATGTGATGGTGCAATTTTCATTAAGATTTCTTGACTTCTTTGAGTTATTTCTTTTCTTTTCGAAAATTAGACAAATTTTTTCCGGCTTGCAGCTTTTGATGGGTAACAATAAACTTAATTAGTTTTATATATTTAGAATCAGCATAAATTCTTTTCTTGTATATATTAATATCCGTTTTTTAGAGTTTTGGTTACTATTGCGCAAAGTCGCTCCTTACTTAAAGTTCAATAAATAACGGTTCGAATAAGAATAAATCCTTTTATTAGACAGTGAAATAAAAATAAATAAAAAATTCCATTATATTTTTCTATTGTTTTTTTTTCTCACCGTGTGATAAATGGAATTTTCTCTGTTCGGACTGTTATTTATAATATGTAGTATGGAAAGGCAGTATGGCAGTTTAAACGAACTGTTTGATTATAATAGAACTTATAGTAGTATCATTAGTATCTATGCCCTGTTCAAAATGAAACACTAATAACAAATTCATTCTTTATATATAGTACAGAAAACTTATATTATAAGTATTTTCTTTGTTGCTTGCACTTTCATTTATGTTTTGTCCACTATATTTTTGTTTTTAATATGAATATCGCCGCTATATTTGTTACATTTACTCATGTTGGAAATCCTTGAAACAGGTATCAACAAATCTTTGTTTACAAAAAAATAGGTGGCATTAGATGTCATTTCAAATGACCAAGAAAATCTGCTTAGTATATTTTTTTCTACATATTATAAAATAAGCATATTATAAACGTCCGTTTCTTTCGGAAGAGCGCTTAGGTAAGAACATTGCCCTACTAATGTATTGGTCTCCTAAAATATGTTTATCTTTTTCCCCCTTTTCTTGGAAATAGTAGTCAATTTGATATACTAATTAAAATTCAAAGGAGTGTCTATTGTGAAAATTGGGTTTCCACTGGCTATTTAGATTAAATTAAATAAAAAAAACCAAGTTTTTTTTTAACTGAAAATAAGGAGCGACATTAAAACTTAAAACGAACAGAAGTTATTCCGTATATGAAAGAGGCTGTCCCCTCCTCAACGCCTCGCTCTTTACGCTAAAGTTTTTATTGTTTTAAAAAACAAAGTTGTGAGATAGAGTCAAACTTTAGCCCCTTTCATATACGGAATAATTTCTGTTCGTTTTAAGTTTTATTGTCGCTCCTTACTTTCAGTTAAAAAAACTTGTTTTTTCTATTTAATTTCTGAACGTTTTAGAATTAATACAGGTTTTGATTTTGGCTCACCGTACATGAATAATTAAAACGAAATTTGCATATTAATTTTATTTTTATTTTTTTGGTTAATTGGCATTGTCAAAAGTTGTTTAATTTTATTTACGAACGTTTTTATTAGTAATATATATACGTAATTTACGAATTAACTTACGTAACGAACTTCTATATTCGTATATTTTTATTACATATATTAGGGGGTTTGCTCTCTAGTCAATACCTCGCTCTTTACGCTAAAGTTCAAATTTTGTTCCAATTCTTTAAGAATGACCTCTTAATCACAAAGGTCGTTAATTAGAATAAATAACTCTTATGAAAACACTTAAAAAACCTTAAGCGTAAAGAGTGAGGTATTGACTAGGGGGCAAACCCAATCATATACGTAATACTTTCTGTTCGTTTCAAGTTTTGAAGTGCTCCTTACTTTCAGTTGAAAAACTTGTTTTTTATATTTAATATCTGATCTTTTTTTGAAATAATGCTGGGAAATCTGGTGCCCCATTCATAGCAATGTCTCTTTCCCCATGAAAACTTCCTCCATGGAAAGATCCTCCAACGTAACCCCCGACCCAGCCCCCCCACTACCAGAAAAAAATCCCCCCTGAAATGTCTGTATACTTCCAAATAACCAATACTATATGTAAACATTGGGCAAAGTTCATAATTTGCGCCCTTCCCCTGGGGACTGTGGGGGATTAAATTCATCGTCAAAGACATAGTTATTATATTTTTCGATCATTCTGAATCTCAAAATCTCAAAATTTTGATTGTGTGACATTGGGGAAAAAAATGAGCGTGGAAGGGGGCCTAGTAGCCCTTCATTTTTTTGTCACCTAAAAAGGGCACTAGAACTTTTAATTTCCGTTTGAATGAATCTTCTCGTGATATTTTAGGACCCTTGGGCCGAAACAATCACCCCTGAAAAAAACAACAACAAATAAACACGTATCTCTGATCCTTATTCCGGCAAAAAATACAAAATTCCCCATTTTTGTAGATAGGAGCTTGAAACCTCTACTGTTGCGTTCTCTGATATGCTGAATCTGATGGTGCGATTTTCATTAAGGTTCTATGACTTTTAGGGGGTGTTCCGCCTCTTTTCGAAAATAAGGCAAATTTTCTCAGGCACGCAGCTTTTGATGGGTAACACTAAACTTGATGAAAGTTATATGTTTGAAATCAGCATAAAAATCTGATTTTTTTATGTATCTATTGGTACCAAATTCTGTTTTTTAGAGTTTCGTTTGCTATTGAGCCGGGTCGCTCCTTACTTACAGTTCGTTACCACGAACTGTTTGAAAGGTTTTTGAAATATAATCAAGTTTGATTTTTAACGGCTAAATAAACTTGTAAGGACAAAGCTAAATACATAGCGCTTTTTTCCTTCGTTTTAAGGGCTGACACGTATTCTTTTTAAGGGCCTGACATATGTTTGACAGTGTTTTCTTGACAAATGTTTGAAGTTCGTAAAATGTAAAATCTCAAATAACGGATTTTGTTATACCAAGGATTTTAAACACTAAATGAAATTGATATTAAGTGAGATATTAACACGCTAAATGAGATTGATATTAAAAAATATAAATGTTTTTTCTTTTATAACTTTAATAAATGAAATAATACTGACATTTTGATTACTAAATTTCGGTATATGTATATTAAACTGACAATGCACATTGATTTGTATTTTTTTTCAGTAAATTGCAAATTACGTTCTGGCTTTGGGACGGCATAGGGGGTTTGGGCCCAACTTATGTTAATTTCTGCTCGTTTTAAGTTTGAATCGGGTATTTATTGTAATTTCTGTTGGTTTTGGGTTTCATTTATTTATCGATGCTGATTTGCGGTAGTTTCACGCTTGGTAGCTTATTTGAGTTTATTTTTGCTCATTTTTTGTTTAATGGAGTTCTTTACTTTTCTTTGAAAAACTTATTTTGTGGAAAAAGTTTTTTTAATTAATTTCTGTTCGTTTTATATTCACAGTCTTTTCAGGAAAAAAGAAAATAATATTTTAAATCTTTTCGTTTTTTAAGACTTTATAGATTGGCCTGCTATTTGTATGCTGGACAAACATTTTCAGCAATTTTTAACAACATACACCCTTTTAAAAATCTGGACACGAATAGTAGTGTTTAATTTCGTTTCATACCTCCTCTAGTTGACCTGCAATGGAAAACTTGATACCATTCGCAAAAAAATATCTGCTTACTTTCTTTGATAGCTTGGATACACTTACGCTATTTTGACTTGGTTAAATTTTAAGAGCAGAAGTAGCCCCGAAAGTTTGAACATAATACCCGTTCTTTGGATACTGCTAAAATGCCTTATTGGGAATTAGCATTAACACAATGCATTTTGATTTAATCTTAAGGCAACATTTAGTTTTTAAACATAAAGGCAAATGGGAAGGTGGGTGTGGGAGGGGGATTAGTTGCCCTCAAATCACTTTCGACTATAAAAAAAAGCATCGGCCCTTTCTATTTTCAGTCGAATGAGCCCTTTTCGAAGTTCCTATGACAACTCATTCGATACGAAGTGCCCTGGTTGAAGTGCCTGGTCATTATCCACATCGATCTTTACGATCTTTACTATATAATTTCCAGAACTTTCAACCACGTTAAACGAAACGGCTATCTCAAAATTTTGACTGGATGTGTTTGGGAAAATGGTGGGCGTGAGAGGGGCGTTTGTCGCTCTCCCATCACTTTCAACTATTAAAAAAGGCACTAGCCCTTTCAATTTCCACTCAAATGAGCTCATTTGAAGTTTATACGACAAAGCTTTCAATAAAAACCTTATATACCCCCAGGACATAACTTACAACCGTTCCCTGAGGGCTAGGGTTTTCATCAACAAAGACCTAATTTCCAGAACTTTCTACTACGTTGAACAAAATGGCTATCTGAAAATTTTGATTGGATGTGTTTGGGGGAATGGTGCGCGTGAGAGGGTTGTTAATTACCCTCCAATCACTTTCGACTGCTAAAAAGGACACTAGCCCTCTCAATTTCCAATTGAATGATTCCCTTTTGAAGTTTTTACGAATACTCTATCTATAAAAACCTTATATGCCCCTAGGACATAGCTTACAACCTTTGCCCTGGGGGCTCTGGGGGGGGGAGGGGTTTCATCCTTAAATACATAGTTTCCAGAACTTTCAACTACGTTGAACAAAATGGATATCTCTAAACTTTGATTGAATGTTTTTGGGGAAATGTTGGGCTTGAGAGGGGGGTCAATGGTTCTCTACTCACTTTCAACTATTAAAAAGGGCCATTTCAATTTTCAAACAAATCAGCCCTTTTCGAAATTTTTACAAAAACTTTCTATATAAACCTTATATGTCCCCAGGTCATAACTTACAACCCTGGCACTGAGGGCTCTGAGGAGGTTATCATTCTAAAAAACCTAATTTCCAGAATTTTCAACTACGTTGAAGAAAATGAATATCTCAAAATTTTGATTGGATGTGTTTGGGGAAATGGTGGGCGTGAGAGGGGGGTTAGTTGCCCTTCAATCACTTTCGACTATTAAAAGGAAGCTAGCCCTTTCAATATCCAATTGAATGAGCCCTTTTTGATGTTTTTACAACATCGCTTTCTATAAAAACCTTACATGCCCCCAGGTCATAACTTCCAACCTTTGCCCTGAAGGTTATGGGGGGAGGGGCTTTCATCCTTAAAGACCTAATTTCCAAAACTTTCAACTACGTTGAATAAAACGGCTATCTAAAATTTTGATTGGATGTGTTTGGGGAAAAGGTGGGCTTGAGAGGGGGTTTAGTTGCCCTCAAATCACTTTCGACTATTAAAAAGGTTACTAGCCCTTTGAATTTCCAATCGAAAGAGCTCTTTTTTAGGTTTCTACGACAAAAATTTCAATAAAAACTTATATGCCCCCAGGGCCCAGGGCAAAACTTATATAACCCTTGCAATGAAGACTGTAGTGGGAGTGTGCTGCTTAAAGGTATAATTTTCTGAACTTTAAACTGCGTGAAACAAAATGGCCATCTAAAAATTTTGATTGGATGTGTTTGGGGAAAAAGTGGGCGTGAGAGGGGGGTTAGTTGCCCTCAAATCCCTTTCGACTATTAAAAAGGGCACTAGCCCTTCGAATATTTAATTAAATGAACTTTTTTTAAAGTCCCTACGACTGAGCTTTTTTTAAAAGTCTAATTTGCCCCCAGGACATGGTTTACAACCTTTACTCTTAAGGTTGTGGAGGAGTGTTATGCTGAAAAACTATTTTTCTATTTACGAATCCACTACGCTGAACCAGATGGTTTTCTAAAATTTTGATTGGATGTGTTTGGGGAATAGGTGGGTGACAGGGGGGCGTTAGTTGCCCTCAAATCACTTTCGACTATGAAAAAGGGTACTAGCCCTTTGAATTTCAAATCGAATGAGCCCTATTCCTGTTTCTACGACAAATATTTCAATAAGAACTTATATGCCCCCAGGGTATAACTTATAACCCTTGCCCTGAAGACTGTGGGGGGAGTGTCCTGCTCAAAGGTATAATTTCCTGAACTCTAAACTGTTGGAACAAAATGGCTATCTAAAAATTTTGAATGGATGAGTTCGGGGAATTGGTGGGCGTGGAAGGGGTGTTAGTTGCATTCCAATCACTTTCGAGTATTAAAGAGGGCACTAGCCATCTCAATTTCCAATCTAATGAGCCCTTTTTGAAGTTTCTACGACAACCTTATATGCCCCCTGGTCATAACTTACAACCCTTGCCCTGAGGGCTGTGGAGGGGGGGGGGGGGTTGTCATCCTAAAAGACCTAATTTCCAGAAATTAAAACTACGTTGAATAAAATCGCTATCTCAAGATTTTGATTGAATGTGTTTGGGGGAAATGTGGGCGTGAGAAGGGGGCTAGTTGCCGTCCAATCACTTTCGACGATTAAAAAGGCACTAGCCCTTTGAATTTTTAATCGAATGATTCTTTTTTGAAGTTTCTGCGACAACGCCTTCTATAAAAACCTTATATGCCCCCAGGGTATAACTTAAAACACTTGCCCTGAGGGCTGTGGGGGGGGGTGTCCTCCTCAGAAACATAATTTCTATCTGGAAATCAACTACGCTGAAAAAAATGGCTATCTTAAAAATGTGATGGGATGTGTTTCGGGAATTGGTGGGTGTGGACGGGGTGTTAGTTGCGTTCCAATCACTTTCGACTCTTAAAAAGAGCACAAGCCACTCCAATTTCCAATTCAATGAGCCCTTTTTGAAGTTTTTACGACAACTCTTTTGATACGAAGTGCCCTTCTCTAAAGCAAAAAAAAATAATAAATAGTACATTGTGCCGACATAGTTCTTATATGCCCCTATGGCAGAACTTAAAACCCTTGCCCTGAGGTTTGTGGGGGAGTGTCCTTCTCAAAAATATATTTTCTATCTGGAAATCAACCACGCTGAACAAAATGGCTATCTCAAAATTTTGATTGGATGTGATTGGAGAAATGATGGGCGTGGGGGGCTAGTTGCCCTCTAATCGCTGTCGACAATTAAAAAGGGCACTAGCCATTCCAGTTTCCAATCAAATGAGCCGTTTTCCATTTTTATACGACAACTCCTTTGATACGAAGTGTCCTGGTCTAGAAAAACCAAAAAAAAAAAAAAATACATTGTGCCACCATTGTTCTTTACTTAGACAGCGCGATTGCGCTGCCTATGATGGTCATCCCCTTTAAGTAATCTCTGAAAGTTCCAACTTAATGCCTAAATCAATTCTTGAGATACGCTATTTTGACAATGTGCATGCACATAGCGTCTTTGGATTTAGTTCAAATTTCCCCCTAAGACTGTAAATGGAGTATTGTGGTAGAAGTAGTAGTGGTAATTGTAAAAGTATTGATGGCATGCAAATATTGATCATCTCCCGTATTATTTCCTAAATTTTCCAAATTAATATACTTAGTTATTCCTGTTTTGCACCCTTTTTACCATCCATATACACATAACTTGTATTGATTTAGTTCAACACTCCCCTCGACATTCTCTGAAAGGCTCACCTGAATGCCCTTCGTCTTCTTGGAAATTAAATTTCAAACATGTATATCTTTCTCAATAACATATACTAGGTGTAAACAATGAACGAATGGCCTAACTTACATCCCTTGTCCTGAGGACTGTAGGGAGGTTGACATCCCCAAAGATATAATTACTGGACCTTTCAACAAGGCTGAACAAAATAGGTCTCTTAAAATTTCGATCGATTATGTTTTGGGGAATGATAGGCTTGGGGGAGGGGGCTGATTGCCCTCCATTTACTTTTGACTCTTAAAAAGGGCATTAAAACTTCCAACTTCCAATCAAATGAGCTCCATCCGATCCACAGTTTATACGACAACCCGTTTCATAAAAATCTTACGTGCCCCGGTTACAACTTACAACCCTTGCCAATGGGTCTGGGGGATTATGTCCATTCTAAAGACATTGTTATATGATTTTTGGAGTATTGGTAACATAATGGCTATCTCACAATTTCAATCAAATGCTTTTAGGGAAAAGAGGATGTCAGGGAGGGAGGCTAGTTGCTCTTGGTCATTTTTTACTCTTAAACAGGAGCTAGAATTATACGTTTCAAATCAAATGAGCCTTTTCTAAAGTTCACACGACCACCCCATCCATAAAAACCTTAAATGTCCCTGGGGCATAACTTACAACCCTTAACCCCAGACTCTTGACTCTTAAAAGGTAACTAGAACATCTGATTTCCAATCAAATGAGCCCACTCCGGAGTTTTTTACGACCACCATTTCCATGAAAACCTTATATGCCCTTGGGACAGAACTTACAATTCATCCTCAAAGACATAATTTCCAGACCTTTCAACTACGCTGAACAAAATGGCCATCTCAAAATTTTGATTAGATGTGTTGGGAATTTGTGGGCGTGGGGGGGGGGAGCTTGTTGACTATTAAAATCAATTTTGACCATTAAAAAAGGTCCCTTCAATTTCCAAACGAATGAGCCTTCTTTGAAGTTTCTACGACAACAAAAGGCCATCTCAAAATTTCTATCAGATGCATTTTAGGAAAATTCGAGGTGTGTGGGGGGGGGGGGATATCCGCTTTACAATCACTTTGAATCTTAAAAAGGGTACTAGAACTTACGATTCCCAATCAAACGAGCCCCCCTCCGAAGTTTATACGACCACCCTTTCTATGAAAAAAAAATTATGCCCCCCAGGGCATAACTTACAACCCTTGCCCTGAGGGCTGAGGGTTTGTCATCCTCAAAGACATAATTTGCAGATCTTTTAACTGCGCTGAACAAAATGGCTATCATTAGATTTTGATTAAATGTGTCTGGGGAAATGGTGTGCGTGGGAGAGGGGTTCGTTGCCCTCTAATCACTTTTGACTATTAAAAGAGGCACTAGCCCCTTCAGTTTCCAATTGAATGAACGTTTTTTGAAGTTTCTACGACAAAAAATGGTCATCTCAAAATTTCTATCAGATGCATTTCAGGAAAATATAAGGTGTGTGTGGGAGGGGGGGGGGTATTCACCCTATGATCATTTTGAATCTTCAAAAGGGTACTAGAAATTCTGATTACCAATCCAATCAGCCCCTTGGAAGTTTGTACGATTACCCTTTCTATAAAAAAAATTATATTCCCCAGGGCATAACTTTCATAACCTGAGGGCTGTGGGGGGGGGGGTTGTCATCCTCAAAGACATAATTTCCGGTCCTTTTAACTACGGTGGACAAAATCGCTATCTCAAAATTTTGATTGAATGTGTTTGGGGAAATGGTGGGCGTAGGAGGGGGGTTATTTGCCCTCTAATCCCTTTCAATTATTAAAGGGGGGCACTAGCCCTTTCAATTTTCAATTGGATGAGCCTTCTTCGAAGTTTCTACGACAACAAATAATCACCTCAAAATTTCTATCAGATACATTTCAGGAAAATACGAGGTGTGGGGGGGGATATCCACCCTCTGATCACTCTGAATCTTAAAGAGGGCACTAGAAATTTTGATTGCCAATCCCATGAGCCCCTTCCGAAGTTTACACGATTACAATTTCTATATGAACATTAAATACCCCCTTGGGCAAAACTTACAACACTTGCCCTAAGAGCTTGGAGGGGGACTGTCATCCTCAAAAACATAATTTCCGGCATTTCCAATTACGTTAAACAAAATGCGTACTTTAAAATTTTAATTGGATATGTTTGGGGAAATGGTGGGCGTGTGAGTCACTTTTGACTGTTAAAAAGGGCACTAGCCCTTTCCATTTCCAATCGAATGAGCCCTTTTCGAAGTTTCTACTTCAACTCCTTCGAAATGAAGTGCCCTGGTCTAAAACCAAAAAACTAAAAAAAAAATACATTCTGTCCATGTTGCTCTTTCCTTAGGCAGCGCTATTACGCTGCCTATGAGTCTTGGCTCTGTCTGGTCTGATAATTCAATGATGCTTGTGTTTAAAGGAAAGTTTATTTTGAGAAGATTTCTTCAAAACGATTTTACCTGAACGGAAGTTTTGCTTCACTTCTGACTTCTTTTACCCGATTATAACATTTTGCTTAATGAGTGCCGGCCCTAAGGTGCAATTACAGCCAAGAAAATAATATGGCTTTGGGCTGTTTTGGCCTCAGGTGGCTTTGGGCTGTAAGTTCTTACTAGTTATAGTAGTAGAACATCTAATGTATGTCTAATACTATGGTTTTCTTCTATAAAACACTACCTAACACCATAGGAAAAAAAAACTTGAAAAACTTTGGGTCTGAGCAGTCATTCAAATATTTCGCCTGTCTACAACAAGGCGTACTCAGCGTTGAGAAAGAAACAAGCTAAATCATAAACAACGTGAAAAAAGAAGGAAGAAATCTAAAATAATCAATGAATTGAACCATCAGACCAACATATACAATTGCTGCTCTATGAACAAACCACGGAGGTAGAATATATTGCAATTGAAGGAGGCAGTTTTATATGAACACAGAATTAACTAGTAATAAAATAATGAAACGAACTGAAAAAGAACTTAATTATTCCCTTGAGACATAATTCTCTAATTGGTATTGTACAGTCCAGTACAACGCAGTGCAGCTGATTCTCCTTGGTTTTATATTTAATTTATTCCCTTGATGATTTTGTATTACTGAGTTATAATATTTGACAATGTGTTCGTTTTTTTGAAATAATATAAATTGGATCTGTGTTCTAATTACCTGTATCTCTCTTTATTGACAAACGAGCAAATTTTTTTGTATTTATTCCTACGGCGTCTGCAGCCCATTGTGAAAAATTTAAAAATATTTAAAATAAATTCCCTTATAAATAACTATTGCTTCCTCAAACTATATAAAATGAACAAGATAACAAAAAATACACTTTGGCATAGCAAAAACAAACGTTTCAGGAAACTTAATTACTTGAGATTTTAGTAAAACAGTACAGAATATAGAATATGTATTTTAGTAAGTTCAAAGTAATAAAATCAATAAATAGTAAAATAAAATATTGTTTATAATAACAATAGTTCATTGATTATATAGACAAGTTTTAGTATTAGTCGTAGCAGTAATTCTTAGTAGTAGTGGCAGTGGTATATTTAATATACCTTCTACCACTATGGTTTTCACTATATATTATTGGTTAATCGATTGATTGGTTAATTAATTGATTATATTATTGGTTAAATAATAGGGCCTCAGTCAGTTTCCATAACACTCTGGTGAAGCTTTTCCTAAAAATACGGAAATACCTATCATAATCATTATTGTCATCAATTACAGGCTGGTTACAGAAGAAGTTATGTCCAAGAAAACCCCTGTGATACTCCAAAGAAGTCCGTTGAGGCGAGAAGGCCGTATTTTAACAAAAGGTGCTATGCCTAGCACTTTACAGAAACCAAAGATAATTATTTCTGGTGGTAATTCTGCGGTAAAGATTCAATCAGGTACGCGGATTTTTGAAGGATTGAATAGAACAAAAGCTGGTACTGAACCAAAAGGTAGAGTAAAGAGTCAAGTACATTGTTTTTCAGTTATCTGCATATATGTGTAGCCCTATATAGTCCCCTATATGCTGTAAGACTTTTAGCAGAGTGTTAGCAATGATTGTATAAAATAGAGTTCCAGTTTCAGCTAGACGAAGGAAGCTGAGCCTAAATTCTGATTTTGGGCTTAACCTCTCCCCAGGGATAAACTGTGTTTGGGTCCACTTACCATTTTTTCACATTTCCCTTGAATCTTTCTTTTTAGAATCTTTTCTTTTCTCTACACATAAGTGGGTACTGAATCAACTGGAATGTTAATTGACTATTTTATGGTTATTAGCCTAACAATATTTTGTGTATCTGATTTGTTTTTTTCATCATTATTATTATTTTTTTTAATGTCAAGTGAACTTTGTTTTAATCTGTCCACTTCTGGCATATTAACCATGTAATTTTTGAAAATTTTTTGAAATCGTAAAAAGAGGGGGAGACAACTAGTGATTTTGTCGATAGCACCACTCTATAGAAGAAGGTAGAAAACCATATATGGCTTATCTCAAAACTCAAAATTTCTTTTGATATTGGACGACCAAATATTTCCTATGGTACTAAGGACATTGAAAAAAAAAAATTATCGTTTGAATTAGTTAACTGCAAACTTAACCATTACTTGAAAAATAAGAGAAATTGGGGGTTCACTTTTTAATGAAAAAGATCTTCATGTGGAGTTATGTCATTTGAAATAGCACGTGCCGAATTCATAAAAAAGAACATTGGATAAAAATCAATGAAAAATGGCCTGAAAACAAACACTAACAACCAACTTAAGAAGGTGTAGCTTTCTTACGGGGGTATAGTTGTCTTGGAAGTCAACATATTGCTAATGTTTGAGTTTTTACGGACGAAAAGCGTTGCCAAATCTAACTTCCTAGCTTTGTTTATTTATTTGCTTAATTATTTCAATTATTTTTTATAAACGCGGCAACACTGACGGACATGTGGTAGGCCTACTGCCAAAACCTCATCATTTTGAAAAAAAAACGTAAAAAAACCTTAGGCAAAAACGTTTTTATTTTCATGTCCTTGGTACTTTAAGCTATGTACAATTTAAATACCTGGATTTTCAAGGTAGAGGATGTTTTTTAGAACTTTTCAGGTAAATACGTTCCTGTGTAGCTTTGCCCACCTTGGAGTATTTTAAATTTGAAACAAGGTCCGTTTAAGGACAAGACGTTAAATTATTGAATTGGTAAAAATGTTCTGTTGTGCATTTTTTAGACATGTATTTAAATTACCTATCCAAAGTTAAATGCCTACCTTTTCTAGGTAAAGTTTTTATCTTGTCAGATTAGAATAATTTTTCTTTCATTCAGAACCGCCGGTCAGTTTTGACCTAACAAAGCTTCTTAAGGGTTTTTCGGTAAAAAAACTTGCTATCGTCAAACAGAACCTAGCTTTGTTCTTTTCTTGTGTACTATTTTTTTTTATGCTGTGATCTTAATTGCTTTATTTGATTTTTTTTTTATTCTTGCTGTCCTCTAACAGAACCTAGATTTGTTCTTTAGCTTTATTTTTCTTTTCACTGTTTTATTTTTGCATTATGATACGATCTTAATTGCTTAATTTTGATTTATTTTTTTACTTCTTTTTGTTGTCTAACATAATCTAGCTTTGTTTTCCTGTTCCCTGTTTTATTTTTTCATTATGCCGTGATCTTAATTGCTTTATTCCGAGTTTTTTTCATTCTTGTCGTGGTCTAACAGAATCTAGCTTTGTTCTTTTGCTTTGTTTTCCTGTTCACTGTTTTATTTTTTCATTATGCTTTGATCTTAATTGGTGTTCATTTAATTTTGATGGCTGATTTCCCTTTCGAATATTTTCAGATACTGTAATGACCGCTGCTTATTCGGAAACAGATTCAATATCAGTAAGCTCAGACTCTCAGTCGAGTGTGAAGCTAGTAGAATCTAGCTCATTCTACAGACAATCAACTTCTAGTAAGGAAGAGGACATTGAAGCCGAGAAAACCAGCCAAGAGTTTGTCGTAAGTTCTATTTTTGGTTAACATAGATGCAATTTTTAAGCGTTTAGGCAAAAGGGGATAGATCTACTTTTAGGTGAAAATGATTTGCATGCGCCTATCGATGAGCTCGTTTTTTGCTATTGTTTTGCAATATATATATATATATATATATATATATATATATATATATATATATATATATATATATATATATATATATATATATATATATAAATATATATATATATATATATATATATATATAAATATATATATAAATATATAATAAATATATATATATATAATATATATATATATATATATATATATATACATATATATATATATATATATATATATATATATATATATATATATATATATATATATATATATATATATATATATATATATATATATATATATATATATATATATATATATATATATAGTGGCAGTGTTTGGGGATGGCAAGGGGGGGGGGGCAGTTGCCCCCCCCCAATAAACTGGAAAAAAGCTATTATATATCCCAAGCCCCTTGACTCTCTGGATGTGGAACTTTTTTGCCCCCTCAATAAAACTGCTGGACCTACGCCAATATTATAATATATATAATGTTGTTAAAATTTATATAATTATACTATTATATTAATAGTACAATAATAATGTTGTATAACATTTTAATACAATAAATATTTACAATATTTTAATAGTTTATTATATAAAGCGTATTTAACTGGATATTAGACCGGCCCATTATCTTCTACAATCTTTCGCATAAATAGATTTCAGACCCAAATACGTAAGTTTCGATCTTCACTTTGTAATTTTCTAGTTTGACCGGAAGAAATTAAATCGGATTCTTTATAAGAATTTTCTTTTTTACTTTAGTGGTCCCTTCTTGAATCTGCAGTGATTGAGTTTACTATTTGCTCCCCTTAAATCTAGAATATGACAATACTTTACTTTTGGGGGTTTTTTTCCCTTTTGTTCGAAGTTTTAGAGGAATTTCCTTTTTTACTTTGGCGGGTACTTTTTGAATCCTTTTTGGGTCCGAACAATGATAAAAAAGAAAAGAAAAAAGCGAGGTTAAAGAATGGAAAAACTGCCAAATGTTAAAAAAACGCAGTGGCCACCTCCCTCCCCCTCCCCCCGAGGAGAGAAACGTAGAATTGTTTTTAGTTACATTTTAAATTAATATTTTAAGGTCCCAATGGAGTGAAAATCTTTTATTAATGACAATCGGTCTAATCCCTAAAATGTACATGAAGAGGATTGTAGTCAGACCTAAATGTTAGATTTTTTCTAATGGAACTACCTATAGATTTATTTAAACTGGATTAAAAATAAAGTAGATCTGCAGTTTATTTTAAGGGTTCTCCAAAGGTGGAAGGTCTGTTCAACAATATTGATGATCTTTAATGTCCTAAGAAATTAGAACAAAGAAACCCGAATCCACTTATGTTTTTTCATATAGTTTCATTTTGCTCACACTGGATTTGGATTGTGGGAGGTGTCAGTGTACAACTATCTAAGAGGTCTTGGGTTTAAATTCCACTGATGCCAGAATTTTTATAGCAAGTTCCCATTATTGCTATGAGGCAGAGGCCTGACTAGAAAAAGAAAAACGGAAAAACTAGCGAATAATGTGAAATTATGGAAAAGTTATACAATTGAGGGAGAAGGTAGCATTGGCCATAAGAAACTATTATATACAGAAGGTGTTACGAAGTAAAGTCATTTGCTGTTATGAAGTACATACATTATACGTTCTTACCATATGTTCTGACACAGAAAATACTTCTGCTGCTCCTGTAATTACGATTTTACTGTGCGCCTAATGATTTGCTTTTAATAATTAAACAAACAAATAAATATATGAGATAATCATCCTATTTGAGCGTTTCCACCCTCCTATTCCTTCGAGATTTTTGCCTGACTCATACGTTGGCTTAAGAATGTAAAAGACGCGGAAATATCCAATGTCTTGGGCTGAAGACCCATTATTGGAAGACCTGCTGCTTAGTTTGACCCCCGCCCCCCAAATATGTCTACGCGAGGATCGAGTCCCGCTGATGGCAGACTTTGTAGAAAATGTCTGTTGTTTTGTGAAATAGAGGCTTTATATCGTCCCTGTAACGCCTAAAAGTTATTTCTAACTTTTTCATACTTTTGAGATAATTGCCAAAACTGTTTACTAAGCTGTTCTCAGTGGGGAAATTAGCAGGCCAGTTTGTGTTCCATCACCGTTATCCTCCTAATTTACATTGTCCTAATGACCCTTCATTTCAGAATAGCTCACTAGGCGATCTTTGGTTGCTATCTCATAAGTTTGAAAGGTGCTTATCTGTTATAGCGCCTATTTTAAGTTCTTCATCTAAGAAGAACCTGTTTCACTGACTAATCCTAATGAAATATCACAAAATATGATGAAAATATAATATTTTAAAAACAAATTTGTGCTATATATTTGCACATTAGGGGGGGGGGGGGGAATTTAAAGTGTAGCGGGTCTACATGCAAAATTTGTTAGATACGATTATTCTGCATATTATGAAGTAAGAATTGTTTTCTAACTTTGCACTATCCAAATACTTTATCCCCACCCACAGCTAATGTGCAAATATATAGCCCAAATTATATATTTCCAATCTATTCTGTAACTTCTCTTTGTCTTGTCTCACGCTAAGCTGAAAGAAACTAACGAATAAACCGGATCTACATTGTGTCAAAGACGAAGAACTTAACATAGGCGCTATAGCAGATAATTACCGTTTGAAAATAAGTGACACGACCTTTAAGCGTGACGGTGCTGATGTATTCTTAAGTTATGCATTCGTTATTCTATACTCTTGCATATTATTTATAATTATTGTTATCATATTTGCATATACTATTTACACATTTGTCATATATATTACATTTTATTATTATTGAATTTGATTATGTATCACTGTATATTACTAGATTTATTATATATTTTGGTACACATTGATTTCATAGGTTATGCTCTTTTTTTTTCTTTTTCTTTATACGGAAATATTTTCTCTTAGGAGTTGTTGGAATAAATTTGATAAACTCACAACAATAATGAAAATAGTGTTGTTGCAGCAAAATAAAGTAGCAAAATTGCAATTTCTAAGTATTTTCAATTAAAAAAACAAATAAAATTATTAAAATTTGCCAACTGCCAAGTCTTTTTGTAGTATTCAAGGCACTTTTTGTACCACAAGAGTGTGTCTATTAAGGAGAAGGATCACCCGCCCTGTAACTCCCTCGTCTCCGCCGTGAACGCGCCTCTAATAGTTGGTAAATGTATTGAGGCCATTCTGGCAAGTTTTTTCTGACCAATTTTTCTGGTACACTTCCATCGTTCTTAGTAGAATTTTTTTTTTTAGGGAGAATTGGAAGATAAGAACGCTCACGAGGAATCGTCAACTGAAGCAATAATTGGTACCAGCTCTAATGCTGTACAAGAAGACTGGTACTCAGAAAAAGAAGACTCCCCAGCATCCACAACAAAAAATAGGTATATCAGTCCTGAATGATTTATAACATTGAAATATAAGACGTGAAATCTAGTTTTTCCTCTTCTGCTAAAAGGTTTCTTGAAGCAGCGTCCTGAAGCTGAGTTATTTCATTGATCTAACGACAAACGAATAACAAATAGTAATAATCTTATAAAAAAAAGGTTATACAGTAATTAATATAGTTTATAAGCCGTATTTTCTTTCTTTTGTTTTTCTATTTTCTTTTTTAAATCCACCTTATTATTGCTATTTCTATTTTTTTTTGCTTTGTAGTTTACTTGTATGCTTGGGTGTAGATATTGTTTTTAAGTAATTTTTATAATAGTATTGGCATAATTAGTCTCTAAAAATATGACTTAGTGCTCGATAGATTTTTTGTCAATTGTAAAAATGGATATTTTTCCGTAATCTCCGTTTTTAGCGAATAATCCATATTCTCTTGTTTAACAGTTCTCGTTGTAGGGAATATTCTTGAGACAGTACAAAGATGAGACTCGGGTAAATGCTCGATACGAACGTAACGTAAACGTAACGTAAACGAGCGTAATCTCACTTGTTTCTGAAATGCCAAAGTCTTCCACGTCACATATTAGCAACTTTTTGTTGATGGAGTTTCACTATCATTAACCTAATAATTTTTTAGGCCTATTGTCTGCTTAATTTGTCAGCTAAATATCATAAAAATTAATTGCCACTTAGAAAGCAGTTTAGCAAGACCCAAGTCAGTAGTGGTTTTTTAAGTCCCACTTATTTGGCATTAATGTGGCACTAACATGATAAATGTAGACTCCAACAAGACGCCTTACTGTATTTAGAGAAGAGGCTGTTGTTTTGAAAAAGCGACGGACTGATAAATGGGTATTGATAATTACCCGCTTATTTAGATAAATAATAATAAACACGAGTAAATACATACCATTTCTGGTACGTGTGATGGTGCGATACGGTGAGCCGCAGTGCGCCATTTGATGTGCCGCTGTTTTAATGTGTGGGATTCGTATCTTTCGAAAAAGGGGAGATAACAGTTTTTTTTTCGAATTGCTACTGTCACAGGACCGAACCGTCCTATGACCTAAGTTAAACCAGTTTATCGGCCCTGGAGGAATAGAAGTCTTCCAACTAAGTGGAACCACAACTCACCCTTCTTAGTATTCTCTAGCTACTTCGAGACAGTTGCTCTCTTGACGTCTTCTCTCTTTGCGAGGATCTCCAGGCCCCCAGGGTAATGTAGTGTATCACCTTGTAGTTATTTCTCTGGGAACATCTAAAGCACAATTTATGTAAACATAACCTGATAAACATGCAAGGACTTAGGAGGCAATCATCCGGGCAGTGGCTTCAGTTAAAGGACTAAGGACAATTTTCGAGAAATTACCCACAATTACCCAAAGGAAATGCGTCATCAAGGATAAATCCTTAATTAAAATGTTTGGTGAAAATAGATGGCATTATTCTTTCCCTTGCCTTTTTTACTGCATAGATTGACACCTCTAGGCGCTTAACATGTTTTACCTTATTTTGAACGAAGCAACAGTTGGCTTGAGTTGACTACGTTTCCAGGAAGACCATTCAGTTTAGAGCGATAGCACCGGATGAAGCTGCTCTTGAAGTAGTGTGCTCTTGGCTTCTCCCCCTTCAAGATGATTGGAGTGATGAGCGTGCCTTTTGTCTGTCTTGCTAATTGGACAAAGGAAGTTGAGATATGATAGAAACATGTATTTTGAAAGGAAGCTTCGAATGCAGTAACTCAGTTAGCTGATTCTAATGTGAGAAACAGTGATTAAATGATCATCAGAATGTGTCTATCAGTGTAATTTCGTGCTTTTGTTTTATTTTGAAGAACTAGTTTTTTGGAAAATAAAAATTTTCCAGAAAGATGTTTTATATTGGGGAGTACGCTTTAATTGTATTTTTAGTTTTCCAGAGTGGAGGGATGGTGGGGGCAAAATTTGGGTTGGTTTATGATATCTGGATTGAGTTGAGTAGGTGGAGTAGGTTCACTATTGCAAATCTTTCACTCTACCGGATGGGACTCACGCACATTGAATAACTAAACTTGTACGACTAGACCCCAACATTGCGTGAAACTACATTGAGAAAATCAGAAAGGGTTTTGGATGGATATTCTCTCTTCTAACGTCTGTTCATGCAATGGTGTTCTACCCAAAAAGAAAGGCGCAAGGGTATTGCTTAAAATAGTGTTACTTGGTTTGTATAACAACTTAAGGCTTTTAGATTCTTATCTCCTTAGCTTCTTAATTGTTTATTGTTTCTTTCTTAGGTTTGTAATGGATAAGGCAACGATGAAACAAGCCAAAGTTCTTGTGGTCCCTGCTACTCATAAAAATGTTACTAAACCTGTGTCGCTTCTAAAAATGTCTCCGTACAGAAATCTTGTTGGCCTTGAGGATGTATCCACGCAATCAGAAGATGAAGAAGAGGTACCTAGAAGTAAGTAGACAGAACTTTAAGTGAGAAATGTTTTAAAATTTTGGGGTTTACGGTAGGGAGGGGCTGGCCAATCTACGGCTTTTGAGTTGAATGTGACTCTTAAACCTTTGAGATTTCGCCCATGGAGATAGCTGTCCAATCCTTTTTTTTTCGTTTTAACCAGTATGAAATAAAAGACTTCGAATATTTCAATTAAAATCAGATTTTAATTCGTGTCACCTGGCTCTACTATCAAAACTTTTATACTCTCTCATCAACTTGTCCCGTTTGTAATAAAAATGACAACTTGTCCCGTTGTTCCGGGACAACTTGTCCCGTTGTCCCGTTTTAGCAATAAAAATGAGCTCCTAATGTCAAAGCCCTTTACCAGTCAGGTGGATCATTCCTCTATTTAAGTTGTGGATAAGGCTTTTCGAAGACTATGGCTACTCAATTTACACTGGAGCACCGAAACTCCCTTGGCACCGCTTTACAATATCATAGTATACGACGTATACTAATACGCTATTGTCTGTTACGCAGTAGTGTGGATTTACGGAAAAAAAATAAGAGGGGGGCTGCCCCTCCCCCCTCATACTTATACTAAGGCTAGATTTTCATTTGTGCTTTAATGAAGAAAAGAAATAATTTTCATATTGTTTGTTAATTTTTTTTGTAGAAAAGAAAGCTTATTGAATTTGCAGAATAAAAAAACCAAAAAGCAGGGATCTCAAATGAAAATATTTATGACAATCTATTTTGCTCAATCTTTTTTAAAGACGCTTGTTTTTTATAAGTTGTTTTCGTCATTTTGAAACCTTTGTATCCTAATTTAAAGGAAATCGTTTGCTAAGCGAAATTTTTAGAAGCATCAATTGACAATGTTTTAAGCAATCTAGTCGAAGAGCACTTACCTGTCATGGGGGTTGAAGAGGGAAAAGGGGGGGGGGCAGCTCCACTTTGTTTGTAATAATTGTCGTTCGTCTTATATTAATTGTATTATTTACTGTAATTTATGACCGTTTTGTGTTGTGTTTTTCTTATATGATCTTAGTTGGTCGTCGTTGTGAGTTTTAATTTCGCTCTTAGATCTCATTGAATAAAAGCTTTTTTGTCATTTCTTCTAAAACCCCACTCCCAGCCAAAGATTATGGCTAAACACTTGACACTGGGGCTTTGGATATTTCCTTAGTGTTGCTTCAGAATATCAGAAATTGGGGTAGTTGAGCAAATGTTTCCTTAGTAAAGAGTTGAAGTTGACTTTAAATGAAAGATTTGAGGGGGTGTTAAATATCATTCAGTCCCTGTTGCACCAACTTTTTTATTCCCATTTTATTTTTTCACATTAAAGTATTTTATGAAGTATCGGTGTTAAGCGACAAATCAGGATCGTTTAACATGAATAATTTATAAAAACATGAATAATTTTTAAATAATTTATAACATGAATTTTAATAATTAATAATTTAATCATAATTAAATTTATATGACACTAATAGATGCTGGGTCTGATGCGGCAGTGGGGAATATTTTATTAAATTTAATTAAATAAAATTATTAAATTAATTATAAAATTAAATTTTAATAATTTATCACATGAATAATTTATCGTTTACATGAATTATACTTTCATTAACTTACATTAGATTACAAGGCCGTATCCAGGGGGGGGGGGTTCAGAGGTTTGTACCCCCCAACCCCCGAAATGTTTGTCCGCCGCGTAAAAACGTAATAAAAATGGGCATAAACAAATTTTGTATGCGTTTTTGATGTTTTTTTTGTGCCCCCCCCCCCTATTATAGTAAAAAAGCTGTTAAAGCTATTTTAGTAAAATAAACATATTCTTTTCTTCTTAATGTAAATTTGTAATTTTTGTAAGTTATAAAGTTTACTCTTTCCCCGTCAGGTCGAAGGACTTTTTCACCTAGAAAGCAGAGGCTAAAATCACTTCTAAAAGATGACCAAGCTGTTCTTAGCATAAAAATTCGTAACCCAGAAGGTAAAACTACTGAAACGTCCCAGGAAAATAGAAAATCTAAGCAGATAAATCAACAACTTCAGGTATGAAACTCTATATTTTAGTATGTAATTTTTTGTAGCGTGGTAGTTGTGTCTTTTTCACGGATGTAGGCACTTTTGCAGAGGGGGTGAGGGCCTTTGAAATATTCGCAGAACCTCTAAACAAAATTTTCAGTTTTCTCACGTTTTTCGTTTAATCTGCCTGTTGTTGCTTTTTTTTAGGGGGAGGGGGTCGACTTACTCTCTTTTTTTGCAAATATATGGCTATCTCTGAGTTAAACTCTTACGTACTTGCATGATCATATGTGAGGTTTTCTGGCAAAACTGTTGAAATGGTTTAAAACAAAGCTTTTTTTTCGTGGTTTTGCGCTTCTTTTGTTTCTTGTTGTGCCAGGAGTAAGAGGTTTGCCAAGACTGAGAGATTCGACACTGAAATCAGACTGAAACTACCGAATCAGATCCTAGAGCCCTTCTTTCAAATGTAAAACAAAATTGTTGTTTTAAAACTTGTTGTTTTACAACTTGTTGTTTAAAACAACTGTCAAAAACAACTTGCGATCCATTAGTGGATTTCGAAGATTCGGCGGAAAGTGGGAGGGCTGCTGGCTCCGGTGTACTGAAAAGCTGGCACGAGATCACGATTAATGGGAGTCAACCATACAGAGTCATCTAGATGCCGAGTGACGCCTCTGCGTCTGGTCCCGCAGCAAGTACAAGTAAGTAACTAAGCTTGTGTAGAGTCACTGATATTCAGTGAATTATAAATTGTGAATAGAGAGTCAATATTCGCTTGTTTGCATTTTGTACTTGTCTTTATATCCTTGAAAAAAAAGAGAAAATTTTTGGTTTTCTCTCTTTGAGAGTCAACTTTGTCTCTTTTGACGATAAAAATGTTCCAGTAATCGATAAAACTAGCCTCTGTAAGACTAACCAATGCCAAGTAAAACCGTTCATTTTCAAAGAGAATAGTTTTCATTGGCTGTCAGTGAAGAAAATGAGTTGCAATGGATTGTAATAAACTATATTAAGCAATCCTTAAGCAAAGTACCATGGACAGGAAAGATGAAATTTGATTGTTGGTTAAATGGAAATTTCAACTACTGTTTATGTCTTAAAAAATAATTTAAAATCGAGAATTTATTTCTTAACGAAGAAGATCTCCATATGAAGTTATGTAGTATTTCCTAGTAGCGGGTGTCAAATTAAAAAAAAAAAGGTGGAAAATAAGCTAAAAACACATGGCACCAAACAGCTTAAAAGTGTGAAGTTTTCCTCTACCTTTGGCAATCAAGAGATTGTTAATGTCTGAATTTATGCAAACAAACAGTGTTTTCAAGTTTAGCTAATTTTATTTGTTCTGTTTATTTTCACGGTCGAACGTGGCAATACCAGCAGAATTGCGGTACTGTCCTAAAATCCTCATAATTTTCAGAGAAAAAGCAAAAGAAAATCCACAAAATTGTGGTTTTCAGGTATTAATATACCTTAGATCCTCTTTGGTCTCTCTTGGTAAGATGAGCCTAGGGAAAAAATGTTTTTATTTTGATTCTCTTGGTACAATGTACCATTTTCAAGGTGAAAATGGCCGTATTTGGTTAATATGGATTTATTTCAAGCCAACTTTTGAAATTCACTGGCGTCGAGTTAGCCCTAACTTCTGCATCAGTGACCTTGATTATAGAGACGTCGTTTTCTTCCTGGAGAACCGTATAGACCGAGCCCAAGCAATGCTATGCAATGTTACTCGCTCTCAGTGCAGTGTCGGCTGGTCTGACGATTAGCAAGGAAAAAAAATTCTAAAGGATTCCGGATATGCATTAGAAAAAAATATGTTTCTGGACAATGCCTGCTTAGAAGCCGTTGAGCAATTTAAGTATCTGGATCTGTTGTTGTCATCTCCAGTGATTGCAGTGAGGAAGTGCAGATTGGAATATTTTCAGCATTTGCAGTCTTTGTCCAACTAAGGAAACACCTATGGAGACAGAGTGACATATTATTAAAGACGATAATCTAGACTTACGAGGCTTCTCTCCGTTCCCTACTCCTTAATGGATATGGGAGTTGACCTCTCAAAGCCACGGATGTCTTTGCTATCATGGCGTTTTATCATTCTTTTTTTAGATGAATCCTTGGTAATTCTCATCGAGATAGAGTCACTAATGTCCAAATTAGACTGCGTGGTCAACATAAGTATAACATTTGATCACTGATCAAAATACGCCGCTTAACCAGGTTTGGTCGTATCTATCAAAAAATAGATGACACCCTGACTAAACAGGCCCTAACATGGAAACCCCTCATACATTGGAAGACAGGGTGCGGTGGGCAAGTAAAGACCTGGGTCAACACAATAAAGGCAGACCAAGAGCCAATTAGTGCTTCTGTCGGCATGGTCGCAGATGAGACAAACGTTGATTTGATGTTTCCACATCTCTCACAATTGATCAAGCGGCAAGATGCAAAATAGTCACTTCATAGTGCCAGGAAAAGCTGGCACATAAAAATTTTTCAGACTCGAATTACTGCCGTTTTCTTAGTATTTCGGTGCATATTGGGCAAGTCAGTGCCGAAAAAAGCTACTTATGTCCGGTGCTTGAAAGATAATATTTACTAATATTGTAAAATAGTGTGTGCACTTATGAAAGTGCAAGTAAGTAACCTTATAAAAGTGGAATGGAATTTATTCTATATTAACAATTTTGAACGTTTTTACGCTGAATTATTTAAGCTTGAGAGATTAATCCTGTAATACCGAATATTTTCAATACTGATATACGAAAAATGCTTATCGTGTAGGAATTAGCTCATTCAATCTCACTCAACAAGTGGTTTGATGATCTGGCCAAGCGAAGTTTTTGTCTTCGATGGTCCAAGTTTTACAAATTTAAAATGTTTGCCAAAATAACTTTTTCTGTGAAAAAAACAGTTTTTCCTTTTCACATTTATGGTCTTAAAAAATTGGGGGGGGGGGAGTTCATGTCTTTTCATTCCTTAATCATCAATCCATTGCTAAAGTCAGTTTTTTGTGAAGAAGGATGAAACCAAGACCATTGTGATGAAACCAATGTGAAAAAAAATGATGAAAACATTGTGCATCCTTCTATTGACCCTAAACGTGATCAGCCTCATTAGCGGATTAAGTTTTAATTAGTCAATCTGCTGCCCCACCTTCATTTTAGATTTGTAAATATTTTAGAGTCAATTATTGTGTAGCTCTTTTTATAAGTTATATAATATCTTACAATGTTTCTGACACAATTATAAAATTTAAAGCAACTATAATGATAAGAAGATGGAAGACATTTATGGTTGAATAGTTAGTCATTTTTATACAAGAAACTGTCGATCAGAGGAAAGAAGCTAAAAATATATAAGATAAGATAGAGATAAGATAATTTTTATTTTCCAAAGGCTATCACAAGCTCTAATAGAGCCGAATTCGCTTCATATGTCGAAAAGAAACAGAAAAAGCAAAACGAAGAAATAAATAATAAAGCAAGGAAAGAAACACAAATCAAGTATAAAAATGGTCGATAAGAATTTAACACAAAAAAAAAATTCAAGTCCAAGAACTAAAAGGAACTTTTTGCGAATAATGGCTAAAGTAGAAACAGAAAAATGGAAGAAGAAAGGGTGGGGAATAAAAGAAAATCACAGTCAAGAAGAAAAAAATGGCCGAATTCGTTCAAATACCTAATTCAAGGTCAAATACCTAAAAGTAAAAAAAAAACACTTAAAGTCAAGCCAAATTAGCTGTCAAAAAGAAAAAATTATAATTAAAGAAAGGAATACAATTAAAGGTAAAAGGATTTAAAATTAAAGGTCAAAAAAGAAATTTAGCATAAATATGTAACACAAAAGGGCAAAATAAAAGTGCCAAAGGTAAAGAAAAAAAATGACGCATGGTTATTGTGAACATACACAACAACTAAAATAAGGGACGGAGGAATTAATTTTGGTACAGAGCATAGTTCAGGGATTATTTAGGCGCTCCAAAATAGAGGGGATAAAACTTTTCCGGAAATTTTCAAAAGATAACAGAATTCCTGTCTGACAGCCAACCCAGAAAAAAATATAAGAAAGCAGTAGTGTTGCACCGCAATGCAGCGAGAAGGGAGTTAATTCTGGGTCTTAATAAATATTGATAGTTTATTAATTCGAGTTTTTTTTTTTTTTTTCGATGAAATAGTGATAAAAATTGTGTTTAACTGTTGACGCGTGTGATTATTCGCGTTTTGTGCTGGTATTTTTTGGTGGGGGGGATCTCTGGCGTGTTAAAAATGGGACAGTTTCATAGGAATTTAAAATCTTCCTATCTTTAAAACAAGACACAATTATGTAGTTTTGCTCCCAATCAAATTGAAGACAAACTCTTTGGGTGTAAAGCCTTTGGGCAGATCTCGAAAGGAAGCCTGAGATGTAGCGAATGTGGTTACAACAGTGAATACAAAAAAGCAATGATGATTGTACTGCTTATATTAAGGATCGGAACTATTCGAGTCAGGCCTTGACGCAGCCGTGAAATATTTATAGGTATACCTATGTCATGCTTGCTGTGATTTGGTAGTTGACTCACGTGTACTATTGGAGGAACGTATGAATGGCAATTGCAGATTATTTTAGTGTTTATAGACTTTTGAAAGTTTTTGACTCCGTGAACCGAGATACGATGTGAACAAATTTCATAGCTTAGGGAATGCCTCTAAAAACTGTGAATATGTTGCACAAGTATGGAACTTGTGTTGCACAAGATTTGCACAAAGCCCTGTATGTTGCACAAGTGTGCAAAGGACAGATGAAGATTGGTCTGTTTCCGCTGTGGTTTGAAATTGATTCCATTTTTCGTTAAGGATGTATGCTATCCCCTATGTTGCTTGCAATACTCATTGACTTTGTGATTTGAGCCTGCCACTTTGGAGGAGGTATTCAATTAAGCCCTGAACGTCACCTACATGATTGTGAGTTCACCGACGATACCGCTCTTACTGATCACTGCCAGGATGATGTTCAACATAATCTAAAGGTACTAGCAGCGAAAGCCACCTCTACTGCCATACAGATAACTGTAGATTAAAAAAATATATGTCAGATAGAGCTTTAACGAACTGTCGATCAAAGCAAAGAAACTAAAAATATATAAGATAATAGAATTCCTGTCTGCCAGCCAGCCTAAAAAATATAAGAAAGTAGTAGTGTTGCACCGCAATGCAGCAAGAAGGGAATTAATTTTAGGTAAATCGCTTTTAGTTTTTTTTTTTTTTTTTTGTTCCGATGTAATAGTGATCCAAAATCGTATGTAATTGTGGACGTGGATGATTATTCGCGTGTTGTGCCACAAGACGCCCCAAGATAGGAACTGTGACAGAGTTATGCTGCATATAGCACAAGTAGATGAAGTGTTTCCTTTGTTGAGTAACGTTTGGAAATCCTTGTTAGTAATGTACTCTCTGTACTAATATTAATTTTAAAAACTTTTTCCACAAAATAAGTTTTTCAAAGAAAAGTAAAGAACTCAATTAAACAGAAAAAGAGCAAAAATAAAATAAAATAATCTACGAAGCGTGAAACTATCACAAATCAGCATCGATAAATAAATGAAACCCCAAACCCATGCCTTCCCAAGGCAAGAACAAAGTTCGCACTTTACTGAAAAAATATAAATGTTTTTACTTTTATAACTTTAATAAATCAAATAATTTTAACGTTTTGATTAATAAATATCAGTATATGTACGTATATTAAACTTACAATGCACATTCATTTGTATTTTTTTCAGTAAAGTGCAAATTTTGTTCGGGCCTTGGGAAGGCACAGGGGTTTGAGCCCAACTTATGTTAATTTCTGCTCGTTTTGAGTTTGACACGGTTATTTATTAATTTAATTAATTAATAATTTTTTTTTAATTAAATTAATTAAAAATTAATTTAAATTAATTAAAAATTTTAATTAAGAAAAAGTTTTTTTAATTAATTTCTGTTCGTTTTATATTGACAGTCTTTTCAGGAAAAAAGAAAATAATATTTTAAGTCTTTTCGTTTTTTAAGACTTTATAGATTGACCTGCTATTTGTATACTGGAGAAAAATTTTCAGCAATTTTAAGCAACATACACCCTTTTAAAAATCTGGACACAAATAGTAGTGTTTAATTTAGTTTCATACCTCCTCTAGTTGACCTGAAAAGGAAAACTTGATACCATTCGCCAAAAAATCTGTTTACTTTCTTTGATAGCTTAGATACGCTTACGCTATTTTGATTTGGTTCAATTTTCAGTGCAGAAGTAGCCCCGAAAGTTGGAACATAATACCCTCAGTCGTTCTTAGGGATACTGCTGAGATGCCTTATTGGGAATTAGCAATAACACAGTGCATTTTGATTTCATCTTAAGCCAACATTTAGTTTTAAACATAATGGGCAAATGAGAGGGTGGGCGTGGGAGGGGGATTAGTTGCCCTACAGTCACTTTCGACTATTAAAAAGGGCTTCACCCCTTTCTATTTTCAATCGAATGAGCCCTTTTCGAAGTTCCCACGACACCTCCTTCGATACAGAGTGCCCTGGTCTAAACAACAACAACAACAAAATATAATACATTATATCCACATCGATCTTTACTATAAAAATGTCAAGCCTTCCAATCACTTTCGACTATTAAAAACGGCACTAGACCTTTCGATTTCCAGTCGAATGAGCCCTTTTTGAAACGACAACACTTTCTATAAACACCTTATATGCCTCCAGGGCATAAGTTGCAACCCTTACCCTCAGGGGTGTTAGGGTGGTCGTCATCCTCTAAGACCTAATTTCCAGAACTTTCAACTACGTTAAACAAAATGGCTATCTCAAAATTTTGATTGGGTGTGTTTTTGGAAATGGTTGTCGCTCTCCAATAACGTTCAATTATTAAAACTGGCACTAGCCCTTTCAATTTCCAATTAAATGAGCCCTTTTGAAACTTCTACGACATAACTTTCAATAAAAATCTTATATGCCCCCAGGGCATAACTTACAACCCTTGCCCTGAGTGCTGGGGGGGGGTGTCATTCTCAAAGACTTAATTACCAGAACTTTCTACGACGCTGAACAAAATGGCTATCTGAAAATTTTGATTGGATGTGTTTGAGAAAATGGTGGGCGTGAGAGGGGGGTTAGTTGCCATCAAATCACTTTCGACTATCAAAAAGGGCACTAGCCCTTTGAATTTCTAATCGAATGAGCCCTTTTTTAAGTTTCTACGACAAACATTTCAATAAAAACCTTATATACCCCCAGGGCATAACTTATAACCTTTGGCCTGAAGACTGTGGGGGGAGTGTTCTGCTCAAAGGTATAATTTCCTGAACTTTGAACTGCGTGGAAAAAAAATGGCTACCTCAAAATTTTGTTTGGATGTGTTTGGGGAAATGGTGGGCGTGGAAGGGGTGTTAGTTGCCTTCCAATCACTTTCGACTATTAAAAAGGGCACTAGCCATTTCAATTTCCAATCGAATGAGCTCTTTTTGAAGTTTCCACGACAACGCGTTCTATAAAAACCTTATATTCCCCCAGGGCATAACTTAAAACCCTTGTCCTTAGGGCTGTGAGAGGGGGGGTTGTCATCCTCAAAGACCTAATTTCCAGAACTTAAAACTACGTTGGATAAAATGGCCATCTCAAAATTTTAATTAGATGTGTTTGGGGAAAAGTTGAGCGTGAGAGGAGGGTTAGTTGCCCTCCAATCACTTTCGACTATTAAAAAGGGCATTAGCCCTCTCAATATACAGTTAAATGAGCCCCTTTTGGAGTTTTACTACAATTCTATCCATAAAAATCTTATATGCCCCCAGGGCAGAACTTAAAACCTTTGCCCTTGGGGCTCGGGGGGGGGGGGGAACGTCATCTTTAATTCGTAATTTCCAGAACTCTCAACTACGTTGAACAAAATGGCTATCTCCAAGCTTTGATTGAATGTTTTTGAGAAAATGGTGGGTGTAAGAGGGGGGTTATTTACTCTCCACTAAATTTCGACTATTAAAAGGGGCAATTTCAATTTCCACTCAAATGAGCCCTTTTTGAAATTTCTAAAACAACTTTCTATATAAACTTTATATGCCCCCAGGGCATAACTTACAGCCCTTGCACTGAGGTCTCTGAGGGGGTTATCATCCTAAAAGACCTAATTTCAAGAACTTTCAACAACGTGTAACAAAATGGATATTTCCATCCAAAATTTTGATTGGATGTGTTTGGGTAATGGTGGGCGTGAGAGGGGCGTTAGTCGCTCTTCAATCAGTTGGGCGTGAGAGGAGGGTTAGTTGCCCTCCAATCACTTTCGACTATTAAAAAAGGGCACTAGCGCTTTCAATTTCCAATCGAATGAGCCTTTTTTGAAGTTTCTACGACAACGCTTTCTATAAAAAAAACCTTATATGCCCCCAGGGCGTAACTTACAACCCTTGACCTGAGGGCTGCGGGGAAGTGTCCTCCTTAAAAACATATTTTCTATCTGGACATCAACTACGCGGAACAAAATGGATATCTCAAAATTTTGATTGGATGTGTTTCGGGAAATGTTGGGCGTGGAAGGGGTGTTAGTCGCCTTCCAATTACTGTCGACTATTGAAAATGGCACAAGCCACTCCAATTTCCAAGTGTATGAGCTCTTTTCGAAGTTTCTACGACAACTTCTTCGATACGAAGCGCCCTGGTCCAAAGGAAAAAAATTATAAATAATACATTGTAACAACATTGTTCTTATATGCCCCCTGGGCATAACTTAAAACCTTTGTCCTGAGGGTTGTGGGGGAGTGTCCTCCTCAAAATGTATTCTCTATCAGGAAATCAACGACGCTGAACAAAATGGCTATCTCAAAATTTTGATTGGATGTGTTTGGGGGAATGATGGACGTGGGGGGGAGTTGCCCTCCAATCACTTTCGACTATTAAATAGAGCACTAGCCACTTCAATTTCCAATCGAATAAGGCATTTTCGAAGTTTCTAAGGCTAGTCGTGCGATACTCAAGGCCGTGGCATGGAAAAAAACAAAAAATAAATAAATAATACATTATGCCAACATCGTTCTTTACTTGGGCAGCGCGATCGTGCTGCCTATGATATAGATGTGGGTCATGGAACCTCTCAAAGAATGCAGAATAACGGTTAGCTCGATCCAAAAACAATTGCTCGCGTAGAATCCTTGCAATCCACAGGACTAATAAAGTGAGAGTGCCCAGATAAGGGCAGATAATGAACAACCACTGGTGACTAATGAGTTCAGAATGAGGAGATGAAGATTATGGGGGTATATGATCTGCATGAATAAAGAATGCCTCTCACACGATATATGGTGCTGGATTCCCCTTAGTCCTCGGTTGAGAGAAAGAGAGGGCAACACATAAGGGTGATCCCTGGGGAAAGAGGCAACAAGTCTTGAATAAGCTACTTTGATTAAACTCTGGTTCGTGGCACAAGATCAGCTGAACTGGAGGTCTACTCTTGCTGCTTTATGCGCCTCTAGGTATGGGAAGACTCAAGTCTGTTTCTATGATATGTACTTTTATTTATACATATGTATATAATATAGATGAATTTTCTGCCAAAACTGTACAAAATACAATAGGCGGCAGAGTATAAGATACTACAAATAATATAAAAAAGATTACAGAATATAATTTAACACCAAGATGTACACCAAGACGGGCTAACTTAATATAGACATTCAAAGAAGATATTCGTCTCAAGTGTGTCCCTGAAGAGTTACCAAAGGATGACCAAGAATCAAGAACTTTCTATGAGAATTTGCTACTCTGACAGGAACTGCCAAATGGTCTATCAGTCCACATCTACTGAACAAATACCGGTTTCTTAGACTATAGTGGAAACCCAAGGAAATGCTTGGCTCATTTGAAGTAAATTATGCGCACTTTTTTCTTCTCTGTCTGTGTAAACAATCCCAAAACGGAGAAATATAGAGAAAAGTTAGTGAAATAAGCGCATTATACAATCGGGCTAGAGTATCATGACTAAACCTTGATTTTCTTGGGGGAAGCTATCCATGAGTAGAAGAAACTTTTCCTCGGGTATCGACAATAAATTGTGTACTAGTGGCCTTCAGTGACGTACTGATCGAGACTCCTAGGTAAGTAAGCACTTAAACAGGTTTGATTTCCATATCTTCTAGCATAACACATATATCCTCAGTCGACACTTTATAATCAAAAAGTAACAAATCAGTTTTTGACATATTGAACGTATGGCAAACAAACGCATTGTGCTACATTAAATACACTAAAACATCTTCATGTGCTGTGTAGGATTCTATCTGAAATGTCATCAACATAATTTATAAGTAATACATCAATCCCGTATAAAATGCACTTTGTCTGGGCTTCATTTGGCGCTTTTATTACGAATTAATGAAAAGATCTGGCGAATTTAATGCCCTTTGCCTTATTTCCTTTTTCACTGGTATATCAATTTCGAAAAGCATGTCGCAATCCCTATTAATTAGTTTATTCTATCAGCAAGATTGCTATAGATTGAGTGAAGGGGTTCGATGACCGAAAGTTATGCGCCTCTTTCTGCTGCAGCATGCAGAATATATTCATGGATAGATGAGTTAAAAGCAGATGCATTATCATGGGCTACTTAAAAATAAAGAAGCATCGGTATTTTTGCGTCAGTCAGTACAGACACCAGAGAATAAAGGGCATGGTTACATCCGAGCGATCGCTGGAACCCAAACTCGTGTAAGGGAACCGAATACTTTTTCTAATTTTGTCACTAATAAGAAGCTCAAATAGCTTACGTGTAGTCGATACATGAATGGGCCTATATGAAGAGCACTGGGAAGAAGGCTTCCCTGGTTTGAGAACGGGTGCTATTACACCAATACAGAAGCTATCTGGGATGACAGCTCTGGTAATGATCATATGAAATAATAATGACACTTGTACAAGAAGTTGTTCACTATCATAGAGCAGATGTTGGCTGCAAATTTTATATTAGTCTATTGACAATTTCTTCACCAGTTTTTTTTTCTCCATTTCTTCTCCATTCACTTATTACGCTTCTATTTACTACCATATTTTCTTTCGACCATTTTAGCATTTCATCCAGATCACTCTGGTATGAGTTTCATAGCGCTTGGTCGTGACTTCTAAATTCTACGTTGAAATAAGTATTCCGTGCCTCGTTTGTTGGAAGGGACATCTCAAAAGTTGATTCTTTGGACTTCAATAAATTTTTCCAAAGAAGTTTGGGATTGGAGTTGCTTTTCTTGCTGTATTCGTTAAACGAATTATAACACATTTTTTTTCTTTTGTACCTATTACAACATCAAAAAGAAAATGAAAATTAGAGTGAAATAAAATCTTGAACTGATGAGCTTTCAGCAATCAATATCATTATACATCAAACATTCAGTTTCATTTTATTAGTACTTTCCAAGACTTTTCAAGACACATATAGTGTTCGCTGCAAACGAGAGTTGGCTACTGCCCGTTTCCCTATCTGTAAAAATTTGAAGCCTACTGCGTATTTGGCGCATTACTAAAAACGAATTATATTGCAAGTATTTTCTTTTGTACTTATTGCAAAACTGAAAATGAGATAAAAATTGCAGCGAAATGAGATAAGCTTTCAGCAATTAAAAACATTATAGCCTTTCTCAAATATTGTGTTTAATTTTACTAGTTCTTTCCAAGATTGTTCAAGACACATGAAATAGTTTTCATTAAAGCGCCAATGACACAGTAGACTTTATAATTTTACAGTTAGGGAAGGGAGCTGTAGCAAAATTCTTGTTTCTGGTGATTTTTGTTCGTATTAACCTTGATTTGCATATTCAATTTAAGATTTTACTCGTTTTAAATTTTATTTATTCATTTATTTTAATGCCTGTTGTATGTTTGTTTGCTATGATTGTTAATTCAATTCTATTTGTTTTGGGTTTAATTTATTCTTTAATATGGGGGGATGAGGGGCTCGTCGGCCTTTGACCACTTTTGATTCTTAGAAAAAGAACTACAAGTTTTAAATTTCCAATCGAATGAGCCCCCTCCAAGGTTAATATGACCACCCCTTCCACAAAAACCTAATATATTAACAATGGGGAACTTGTATAAGTTACAACCTTGCCTCCAACTCTTGCCAAGTTTCAAAACTTGCCAAGGGGCTATGGGGGATTTCAAACCCGAAGCTATAATTTATTTGAATTTTTGACCATTTTGAACAACATGGCTATTCCCAAATTTCGATCAGCTTAATTTGGGGGGGGGGGGGAAATGCACGAGGGTAGGGGGCTGGTTACCCTCTGATCCCTGTCGACTCTTAAAATGGCGCAAGAAATTTTAAATTTCCAATTGCGTGAACCTTCTCCAAAGTTTATGCGACTACACTTCCCATAAAACTTTATATGTCAATGATGGATAACTAGCATGATATATAGCCCTTTTCCGAGGGCTGGAGGAAGGGGGGGGGGTTGGTTCAAACCCGAACCATATCTATTTTGCATCTTGAACAAAATGGCTAAATCAGCATTTTGATCAGGGCGTGTAGTAGGGGGGGGGGCAGGTTGCCGTTCAATTACTCTTGACTTTTAGAAATGGACCTAGAACTCTCAATTCTCAATCAAATGAGCCTCCTCAAAGATTTATTACACCACCCCTTCCATATAAATCTTTTATGCCCCTAGGTTATAGCTGGTAATCCATATCCCTGGGCTCTGCGGTGTTGTTTCAATTCCAGAGGCATTGCTATATGGTCTTTGGACAATTATGAACAAAATGACTGTCTTAAAATTTCGATCCGACAAATTTTGGAGGATAAGGACGTGAGGGGGGGGGGGCTATTTTCCTTCTGATAACTTTTGACTCTTAAAGAAGAACTAACTTTCAATTTCCAATCCAATGAGCCTCCTTCGAAATTTTTACGAGCACCCCTTCCGTAAAAATTTTATATGCCCCTGGGTTATAACTTGTAACCCATACCTCGAGCTTTGCAAATTTTGTCAAGTTCCAAGGCTTTTGCATTCACTTGATTTGAGCTTATTTGATCTTGAATAAGTCGGCTCGTTAATTTGGACAGGAGGAAATCCACCTTACTGAACACGTTTTTGTCGTAAGACCGGATTCCAGCCTTTTTGAAAGAGACTCTGATATTGGCTGGTGAAAACTTCTCTAGGTAAGGCTTAAGTCAAAGCTCAGCCACCTCGTGGATATGCACCCTTAATCCAGGGTTTAACTGGAGCCGTTCATTTAACTTTAGCTTGAGACCACTCTTGAAAGGACCAAGCACACCAATATCTAAGAGTTGGAGCCTGTGGGAATAATGTGGTGGGAAAGTTAGAAAAACTATACCGTTTTCCTTGCAGAAAGAAATACATCTTCAATCAAGGTGACTTTTTTTATTTTCAAGCAAAAGAAGATGAGGGTTGTCTTTTGAAGAGTAGCAATGCTTCCAAAAGTGCTATACAGCCAATAAAAAATTCTCGTCGTTCACCCACCAGACGGGTGTGCGAGGCAAATTGCATTGATGAAACAAACCAATGTTGTATTTTCTCCTCGCTCAGTAGAGACAGTCTGTTGCGCCTGTCTCACTCATGTTGGTGCCACAAATCTTCATGGTCTCAAAACCATAGAATCTCCAGTCTCATTGACATTCCATATGCGCTCAGCTGTAAAATGATGCCTGCCATAGACATCAAAGTTGATTATCAATAAACTTTGAAACACCTAATTTGTTGAGGTCACTTGCCTGAGCTTGGCTAGTAGGCTCAGATGCACGAAACGAGGTATTGGGGTTTCTTTTCAAAAAAACAGTAAGCCAGTCTTTTGAAGCAGTGTTTCATTCTATCCAAGATGGTGGGGTTTCAATTTGATTTGGAAAAGCATATTGGAAGGCCAGCTTTTTAGCATCATTTGAGGCAATACCGTGATCCATTCTTGATCCAGTGACAATATAGTTGCACATGTCCCTTTCTTGTTTGTTAGAAAACATCTGCCGATAGCGCTTCTCTGCATTTCTGATCGCTGCATCAATATCCACTGCGTCAATACCAGTATCATCTTCATTACAGTTTGAATCATCCTTTGCCTGTTTCAGATAATCGTAAAGAGAGCTTTTCTTTATTTTGAAGCGCACTGCAGCTACTCTGATTGACACCCTTCTTTCTAAAAGTGCTCGGACCGCTTCTCTTAGATTTTCCTGTCGTGGCCTTCGGTCTCCATCTGTTTTGCTTGCGTACTATCCGGACATTCCTAAAAAAAATACAGTCGTAAGCAAAGAAATAAAAAAGAAAGAAAGAGAGAAAGAACATGAAGAAGAAGAACAGAACAAGAGGGAAGATTGAAAATGATCCTGAAATCCTCAAGCTATATTTTGCCTCTTAATTTATTAAGGTAGATATTGTTTTGGTAAAATTTGAAGTGTCTAAGTAGGCATTTTTTATAATGAGTCAAGCGAAAAAATTTATAATAATTTGCTTAGAGCTTAGCACAACAATGTGCAAGGTGCCGAAAACAAAAATTGAGTTACCTAAAACAGTTTTTGCAGTTTAACTTTTGAAAGGATCGATCAAACAAACTAGGAGTTCGTCCTTGAGAAATGCAGGTTAGATGGAACTCTTAAAAATTATTGTAGACTTTTTCGCCAAATGGTGTCTGAGTAACTGAGGGTATCTGGTTCAGCCCATGTCTAGTCCAACTCCAACGTCTTTTACCCAAGGAAGTCATAGTACACAGTTGTCGTAGCATTGAAGGTTCACAAAGACGAATCTCTGAACTATGAGACAAGCACTAAAGGAGGCTTTATTGGAAACGTATTTGTGCGTTGTCATCAAAGTGAGATATTAAATTCCTATGGAATGCCACAGAAATTGAATCATTGTAATGGTGGATATGCAAGAGTAACATTTCTAAAGAAACTAGCGCTCACTGACAATGCAAGCCTAAAACTAATCGTTCACGAAGAGGGCAATCTTCTTACTACTGATTCTAGTTACACGTTAGTGAATGAAAAATCGTGTCATCATCCTTATTTTATTAGCATTCAGGAGAAGGCAAGAGGAAGACAGGCATACTGCTGTAGCAATGTTCTAAGCCGTATCTTGTCTACGTGCCGGAACTGTTACCTATGTAAAAATAATGTATTAACAGACAGTGAAATTGCAGTTAAAATAAAAAGGGCATTGGCAGATAATATCTCTAGTGAATATAAAGACGAATTGATGAAAAGCAATACTTTTGAGAACGTTAATAGTGCTATTGATGGTGCACTAGCAGATGCAGTCATTGAACCCAATAATACCAATGACAAAAAGTATAATGAGCATGTAGGTGAAACAGCGATAAAAATTGTTCATGACCCTAAACGGAATAATTTATATTGTACTGGTTACTAACTAAGAGAAGAGAATAACTGCCCTGTCAAGAGAGACCATGATGAATTATTTCATGGAAGGGATTCAAACCATCTAAGGTTTTTTAATAATATTAAAATATGTAATATTGTATTTGACATTGTTTCATTAAAAAGTTCTTTTTCGCACTATGCTGTTATGTCTCTTTTATTTATAGGACATTAAAAAAACCTCTTTTAAGACTGATGAAGAAGTTTTAGTATTTTTTTTTCTTTTTGAAGGCAATGGAAAGGTTATTTCTCAATATTATTCTCTTAATATTTTTTGTAATAACAATTCATTCTGACGAAATATTACTGTTTTTTGTTGAAGGGGATTGAAAGTTTTCTTTTTCTTAACAACATTCAAGTAATATTTTATTGTGATGACAATTTACGTAAGGTGAAACATAATTCTTTTCTTTTCTTTTTCAATGCAATAGAAAGGTTTTTTCCCTTAACAACATTCACGTTATGTTGTTTTGGTTATTAAAACTCTCGTAAGATGAAACATTCGTCATTTTTCTTTGTTTAAGGCAAAAAAAGGTCCCTAAAATTATCCGCTTAATGCTTTTTTATAAGGAAAATTCACATAAGACGAAACGTTAGACTATCTATTTCATTAGGTCTTCCAACTGAGTGTGTATGCTCTTCATTTCACTTTTGAGACGCTCTAACTGTTGTTTTCGCATTTCTTCTAACCGCCCGTATCTCTGCTCTTCATTTTCACTTTTGACAAGTTTTTGGATTTTGATTACTTCAGACAATTTAGAAATGGTCTTTGTTTTAGCTGCCCGTATTGGTGTTGTCGCAATTGATGGTCCATTTTCACATCTTAGCACGTTTGATAGTTCTGGTGTTGGTTCCAAAGAATCATCTTTTGTAGTAACTAAAACTGCGAATTTTTGGTTTTTGGGCCTTCCAACAGACATTATGAGATCTAAATAATTGATGCATTGGAAACTCAACTACTTTATTCATGCTATGCATGACATCATATAAGAAAATGCTTATATGGTTTCATAAGAAATGCTTATATGATGTACTAATATACCGTCTGACGTCAGTAGAGAGGGGTCAGGAGGTCCCGTACCCACACCATATATGGGCATAGAATACTGTCAGCACACCATATATGGGCATAGCCTCCCTAGGGAGAATGATTACGTAATGGGGTCAATGACCTCTTTTTCCAAGGTCGATTTATTTGTTGTTTCTATGTGTAATAACTCCGGGACGAAGGTTGCACATGCGCATTGAATTCTAACGGGAACAATGTTATTGATCTAGGACTCTAGGGGGAAGTGAATTTCCGAGAACTTGATTGCGTAATCAAAGTGTGTCAGCAACAACAACATCGACCTTGACATTCACCGAGAGCGTGCACTTACAACACCGGTACGAACCACGTGGTTCTGTCAGCATTTTTAATACTGACGGGGCACCAAATATGGGCATGGACTCATTAGGGAGACCACGTGGTCAATGGGGTCAATGACCTAAATTTCACAACAACATCAACATTGACATTCGCTGAGAGCGTGCACTTACAACAACAAAAACCCGGAATTTGGAACACCTTTGCTGTCGACCTCAATTCACCTATCGTGAATCAATAATTCCCCTTAGAAACAACAAATTAATTTCCCTTTCTTGACAGATCAATCAATCAATGACATCATCTATCAGACTTTAAAAATTTTTGCCTAGAAACGATTCTCCAGGAATATATCCAAGTCATTAATATCTTTGCCTCGGAAACAACTCTTTTGGTCGAACTCCAAAGGATATTAATAACCCAAGGCCATGGAAACAATTAGGCAAGAAGCATCTTAGCGATGAATTGTTTTAGCGCGCGAGAAGGTTTCCTATTAATTTGAAATGCATTAGCGCAGAGATGCCAATAACAAAGGAACACGCTGAATTTACGTTTAGGGATTATTTGGGCGAAACCGTTTTAGACAGGCTATGGAACTATTTCGGCGAAACGATTAGAGACATTTTAAAACATGATTTTAGGAAAGATTTTAGAAGAGAATTTAATGGTGAAACTCTGTGGTCGTTATAATACACAAGTTTCATTTGAACAGTGTTGTGAGGTCCTCTAACCCAACCCCAAAGGGTTCCAATCCTCCTACCCCAACCCCGAAGGAAGCCCCCGGTCCTCAAAAGCCCCCCAAGCTCCCAAAGGCCCTCCACCGGTCCCCAAATGTCCCCCAGGCCCCCAACTGTCCCCCCGGACCCTCAAAGGCCCCCCAAGCTCCCAAAGGGCCACCGGCGCCCCCAAAGGCCCACCCAGACCCCCAAAGGCCATCCCCGGGCCCCCCAAAGGCCCATCGAGCTCCCAAAGGACCAACGGGGTCCCAAAGGCCCTCCACCGGCCCCCAACTGCCCCAAATGCCCTCCCATGGTCCTCATAGGTCCCCCGGGCTCCCACAGGGCCACAGGCGCCCCACAGGCCCTCCACCGGTCCCCAAATGTCCCCCAGGCGCCCCAAAAGCCCACCCAGACCCCCATATGCCATCCCCGGACCCCAAAGCCCATCCCCCGGTCCCCAACGGTCCCCCCGAGCTCCCAAAGGACCACCGGCCCTCAAGGGACCCACAGACCCTCAAAGGCCCCCCAAGCTCCCCAAGGGCCACCGGCGCCCCCAAGGCCCCCCCCGGCCCCCCACGGCCCGCCCCGGGCCCCCCAAACGCCCAACGAGCGCCCCACGGACCAACGGGGTCCCACAGGCCCTCCACCGGCTCCCATCTGCCCCAAAGGCCCTCCCATGGTCCGCAAAGGTCTCCCCGGGCTCCCAAAGGGCCACCCGTGCCCCACAGGCCCACCGCCGGTCCCCCCGCGTCCCCAAAGCCCCCCCCGATCCCCCAAAGCCCTCTCCGGACCCCAAAGCCCATCCCAGAAGTGTTTGGGTGTGGTTTACCGTGTCACAGTTACATTTTCTTGATTTTTCAAAGCTCATTCTGAATTTCTTTCGTTGAAATGCAAGAGTTGGAATATTTCAGTAGCGTCCGGTTGTGGTTTACCTTGTCACAGTTACATTTTCTTGATTTTTCAAAGTTCATTCTGAATTTCTTTCATTGAAATGCAAGAGTTGGAATATTTCAGTAGTGTTTGGTTGTGGTTTACCTTGTCGCAATTACATTTTCTTGATTTTTCAAAGTTCATTTTGAATTTCTTTCGTTGAAATGCAAGAGTTGGAATATTTCAGTAGTGTTTGATCGTGGTGTACCTTGTCACAGTTACATTTTCTTGAATGTTCAAAGTTCATTTTGAATTTATTTAGTTGAAATGCAAGAGTTGTTATATTTCAGTAGCGTTCGGTTGTGGTTTACCTTGTCAAAGTTACATTTTCTTGATTTTTTAAAATTCATTTTGAATTTCTTTGGTTGAAATGCAAGAGTTGGAATATTTCAGTTGTGTTTGCTTTTGGTTTACCTTGTCACAGTTACATTTTCTTGATGTTTCAAAACTCATTTTGACTTTCATTTGTTGAAATGCAAGAGTTGTACTATTTCAGTAGTGTTTGGTTGTGGTTTACCTTGTCACAGTTAAATTTTCTTGATTTTTCAAAGTTCATTTTGAATTTCCTTTGTTGAAATGCAAGAGTTGGAATATTTCAGTAGTGTTTGGTTGTGGTTTACCTTGTCACAGTTACATTTTCTTGATTTTTCAAAGTTCATTTGAATTTCTTTTGTTGAAATGCAAGAGTTTGAATATTTAAGTAGCGTTTGGTTGTGGTTTACCTTGTCTAAGTTACATTTTCCTGATTTTTCAAAGTTCATTTTGAATTTCTTTTGTTGAAATGCAAGAGTTGGAATATTTCAGTAGTGTTTGGTTGTAGTTTACCTTGTCACAGTTACATTTTCATGATTTTTAAAAGTTCATTTGAATTTCTTTCATTGAAATGCAAGAGTTGGAATATTTCAGAAGTGTTTGGTCGTGGTTTACCGTGTCACAGTTAAATTTTCATGATTTTTCAAAGTTCATTTTGAATTTCTTTAGTTGAAATGCAAGAGTTGGAATATTTCAGTAGTGTTTGCTCGTGGTTTACCTTGTCACAGTTACATTTTCTTGATTTTTCAAAGTTCATTTGAATTTCTTTCATTGAAATGCAAGAGTTGGAATATTACAGTAGTATCTGCTTATAGTTTACCTTGTCACGGTTACATTTTCATGATTATTCAAAGTTCATTTTGAATTTCTTTCGTTGAAATGCAAGAGTTGGACTATTTAAGTAGTGTTTGGTTATGGTTTACCTTGTCACAGTTACATTTTATTGATTTTTAAAAGCTCATTTTGAATTTCTTTCGTTGAAATGCAAGAGTTGGACTATTTCAGTAGTGTTTGGTTGTGGTTTACCTTGTCACAGTTACATTTTCATGATTTTTCAAAGTTGATTTTGAATTTCTTTCTTTGAAATGCAAGAGTTGGAATATTTCAGTAGTGTTTGGTTGTGGTTTACCTTGTCACAGTTACATTTTCTTGATTTTTCAAAGATCATTTCGAATTTCTTTCGTTGAAATGCAAGAGTTGGAATATTTCAGTAGTGTTTGGTTATGGTTTACCTTGTCACAGTTACATTTTCTTGATTTTTCAAAGTTCATTTCGAATTTCTTTCGTTGAAATGCAAGAGTTGGAATATTTCATTGGTGTTTGGTTATGGTTTACCTTGTCACAGTTACATTTTCATGATTTTTCAAAGTTCATTTTGAATTTATATCGTTGAAGTGCAACAGATGTAATATTTAAGTTGTGTTTGTTTGTGGTTTAGCTTGTCACAGTTACATTTTCTTGATTTTTCAAAGTTGATTTTGAATTTCTTTCGTTGAAATGCAAGAGTTGGAATATTTCAGTAGTGTTTGGTTGTGGTTTACCTTGTCACAGTTACATTTTCATGATTTTTCAAAGTTCATTTTCAATTTCTTTCGTTGAAATGCAAGAGTTGGAATATTTCAGTAGTGTTTGGTTGTGGATTACCTTGTCACAGTTACATTGCCTTGATTTTTCAAAGTACATTGTGAATTTCTTTCGTTGAAATGCAAGAGTTGGAATATGTCAGCAGTGTTAGTTTGTTGTTCACCTAATCACAGGTACATTTTCTTGATTTTTCAAAGTTCATTTCGAATTTCTTTCGTTGAAATGAAAGAGTTGGACTATTACAGTTGTTTTTGGTCGTGGTTGACATTCTCAGAGTTAAATTTTATTGATTTTTCAAAGCTAATTTTGAATTTCCTTTTTTTAAATGCACGAGCTGAAATATTTCAGTATCGTTTGGTTATGGTTTAACTTGTCACAGTTACATTTTCTTGATTTTTCAAATTTAATTTTGAATTTCTTTGGTTGAAATGCAAGAGTTGGAATATTTCAGTAGTGTTTGGCTGTGGTTTACCTTGTCAATGTTACATTTTCTTGATTTTTCAAAGCTCATTTTGAATTTCTTTCGTTTAAAATAAATATTTGTAATATTTAGGAAGTGTTTGGTTGTGTTTTACCTTGTCACAGTTACATTTTCTTGATTTTTCAAAGTTCATTTGAATTTCTTTCATTGAAATGCAAGAGTTGGAATATTTCAGAAGTGTTTGGTTGTGGTTTACCTTGTCACCGTTACATTTTCGTGATTTTTCAAAGTTCATTTTGAATTTCTTTAATTGAAAAGCATGAGTTGGAATATTTCGATATTGTTTAGTTGAGGTTGACCTTGTCAAAGTTACATTTTCTTGATTTTTCAAAGTTCAGTTTGAATTTTTTTTAATGAAATGCAAGAGTTGGTATATTTCAGTAGTGTTTTCTTATGTTTTAACTTGTCACAGATCCATTTTCTTGATTTTTCAAAGTTAAATTTAATTTCTTTAGTTTAAATTCAAGAGTTTGAATATTTCAGTAGTGTTTTGTTTTTGTTTAACTTTTAAAATTTACATTTTATTGATTTTTAAAATTTAATTTTGAATTTCTTTCATTGAAATGAAATATTTTGTATATTTCAGTAGTGTTTGGTTGTGGTTTACCTTGTCACAGTTACATTTTCTTGATTTTTCAAAGTTCATTTTGAATTTCTTTCGTTGAAATGCAAGAGTTGGACTATTTCAGTAGTGTTTGGTTGTGGTTTACCTTGTAACAGTTACATTTTCATGATTTTTCAAAGATCATTTTGAATTTCTTTCGTTGAAAAGCAAGAGTTGGAATATTTCAGTAGTGTTTGCTTATGGTTTACCTTATCACAGTTACATTTTCTTGATTTTTCAAAGTTCAATTGAATTTATTTAGTTGAAATGCAAGAGTTGGAATATTTAAGTAGTGTTTGGTTATGGTTTATCTTGTCACAGTTACATTTTCTTGATTTTTCAAAGTTAATTTCGAATTTCTTTCTTTGAAATGCAAGAGTTGGAATATTTCAGTGGTGTTTGGTTTTGGTTTACCTTGTCACAGTTACATTTTACTGATTTTTCAAAGTTCATTTTGAATTTCTTTCGTTGAATTGCAAGAGTTGGAATATTTCAGTAGTGTTTGGTTGTGGTTTACCTTGTCACAGTTACATTTTCTTGATTTTTAAAACTTAATTTTGAATTTCTTTCCTTGAAAAGCAAGAGTTGGAATATTTCAGTAGTGTTTGGTTGTGGTTTACCTTGTCGCAGTTACATTTTCTTGATTTTTCTAAGTTCATTTTGAATTGCTTTCGTTGAAATGCAAGAGTTGGAATATTTCAGTAGTGTTTGGTTATGGTTTACCTTGTCACAGTCACATTTTCTTGATTTTTAAAAGTTCATTTTGAATTTCTTTCTTTGAAATGAAATAGTTGGAAGATTTCAGTAGTGTATGGTGGTGGTTTACCTTGTCACAGGTACATTTTCTTGATTTTTCAAAGTTCATTTTGAATGTCTTTCATTGATATGCAAGAGTTGGAATATTTCAGTAGCGTTTGGTTGTGGTTTACCTTGTCACAGTTACATTTTATTGATTTTTCATTTTTCTTTTTGAGTTTTTTTTGTTGAAATGCAAGAGTTGGAATATTTCAGTAGTGTTTGGTTGTGGTTTACCTTGTCAAAGTTACATTTTCTTGATTTTTCAAAGTTCATTTTGAATTTCTTTAGTTGAAATGCAAGAGTTGGATTATTTCACTAGTGTTTGTTTTTTTTTTAACGTGTCTCAATTACATTTTATTTTTTTATCAAAGTTAATTTTTGAATTTCTTTCGTTGAAAAGCAAGAGTTTGAATATTTCAGTAATGTTTGGTTATGGTTTACCTTGTCACAGTTACATTTTCTTGATTTTTCAAAGTTCATTTGAATTTCTTTCCTTGATATGCAAGAGTTCGAATATTTAAGCAGTGTTTGGTTGTGGTTTAAATTGTCAAACTTACATTTTATTGATTTATCAAAGTTCATTTTGAATTTCTTTCGTTGAAAAGCAAGAGTTGGAATATTTCAGTAGTGTTTAGTTGTGGGTTACATTGTAACAGTTACATTTTAATGATTTTTCAATTTTAATTTTAATTTATTTCGTTGAAATGCAAGTGTTGGAATATTTAAGTAGGGTTCGGGTGTGGTTTACCTTTTCACATTTACAATTTATGTATTTTTCAAAGTACATTTTGAATTTTTATCGTTAAAATGCAAGAGTTGGAATATTTCAGTAGTGTTTGGTTGTGGTTTATCTTGTCACAGTTACATTTTATTGATTTTTAATATTTAATTTTGAATTTATTAAGTTTAAATGAAAGAGTTGGAATATTTCAGTAGTGTTTGCTTGTGGTTTACCTTGTCACAGTTACATTTTCTTGATTTTAAAAAGTTCATTTGAATTTCTTTCATTGAAATGCAAGAGTTGGAATATTTCAGAAGTGTTTGGTTTTGGTTTACCTTGTCACAGTTAAATTTTCTTGATTTTTCAAAGTTCATTTTGAATTTCTTTCGTTGAAATGCAATAGTTGGAATATTTCAGTAGTGTTTGGTAGTGGTTTACATTGTCACAGTTACATTTTCTTGATTTTTCAAAGTTCATTTTGAATTTCTTTCATTCAAATGCAAGAGTTGGAGTATTTCAGTAGTGTTTGGTTATGTTTTACCTTGTCACAGTTAAATTTTCTTGATTTTTAACACAACATTTTGAATTTCTTTATTTCAAATTCAATAGTTTGAATATTTAAGTAGTGTTTGGTTTTTGTTTAAATTGTCAAAGATCAATTTTATTGATTTTTAAAAGTTCATTTTGAATTTCTTTCGTTGAAATGCAAGAGTTGGAATATTTCAGTAGTGTTTGGTTATGGTTTACCATGTCACAGTTACATTTTCATGATTTTTCAAAGTTCATTTCAAATTTCTATCGTTGAAATGCAAGAGTTGGAATATTTAAGCGCTGTTTGGTTATGGTTTACCTTCTCACAGTTACATTTTCTTGATTTTACAAAGTTCATTTTTAATTTCTTTCGTTGAAAAGCAAGAGTTGGAATATTTCAGTAGTGTTTGCTTATGGTTTACCTTGTCACAGTTGCATTTTCTTGATTTTTCAAAGTTCATTTGAATTTATTTCGTTGAAATGCAAGATTTGGAATATTTAAGTAGTGTTTGCTTATGGTTTACCTTGTCACAGTTGCATTTTCTTGATTTTTCAAAGTTCATTTGAATTTCTTTAGTTGAAATGAAAGAGTTGGAATATTTCAGTAGTATTTGGTTATGGTTCACCTTATCAAAGTTACATTTTATTGATTTTTCAAATTTCATTTAGAATTTCTTTCGTTGAAACGCAAGAGTTGGAATATTTCAGTGGTGTTTGGTTATGGTTCACCTTATCACAGTTACATTTTCTTGATTTTCAAATTCATTTTGAATTTCTTTCATTGAAATGCATGAGTTGGAATATTTCACTAGTGTTTGGTTCTGGTTTACCTTGCCACATTTACACACATGTATACACATGTACACACAGGTGCTTATCATGAGTGCTCATGATAAGTTAACCTAACCTTTTCCGGTGAGTATGGTTAGGTTAGACTAGATTAAGTTAGGTTAGATTAGGTTAGGTTAGGTTAGCCTACGTACGCGTCACTTAGGTTAGCTTAGGTTAGGTGAGAGACATGCCCTAAGTTAGGTGTATGATTAGGTTAGGTTAGGTTAGATTAAGTTAGGTTAGGTTAAGTTAGGTTAGGCTAGGTTAGCCTACGTACGCATGCGTACGTAGGCTAACCTAGCCTAACCTAACTTAACCTAACCTAACTTAATCTAACCTAACCTAACCTAATCATACACCTAACTTAGGGCATGTCTCTCACCTAACCTAAGCTAACCTAAGTGACGCGTACGTAGGCTAACCTAACCTAACCTAATCTAACCTAACTTAATCTAGTCTAACCTAACCATACTCATCGGAAAGTGTTAGGCTAACTTACCAAGAACACATATAATAGTCACATGTGTGTACATGTGTATAAGTTTGTTTAAATGTTACACGGTAGACCATGACAACAAACGATTCACCCAGTAACCCTCATTCATGTCTGGGAAAGGAAATCGAATTAAACTTTGAAAAATCAAGACCATTTCTCTTTAACAAGGTGAACCATAACCAAA